>NC_136270.1:72310083-72424319 GCF_964187855.1 Myxine glutinosa
AAACACTTTTCGCACTTGTGTTGGTGTTGAAAAACCACTTTTCGCACTTGTGTTGGTGCAGGAAACCACTTTTGCACTTGTATTAGTGTGGAAAAAACACTTTTTGCACTTGTGATATTGTTGAAAAACCACTTTTCGCACTTGTGTTAGTGTTGAAAAACCACTTTTCGCACTTGTGTTAGTGTTGAAAAACCACTTTGCGCACTTGTGTTGGTGTTGGAAAACCACTTTTCGCACTTGTGTTGGTGCAGGAAACCACTTTTGCACTTGTGTTAGTGTTGAAAAACCACTTTTCGCACTTGTGTTCGTGTTGAAAAACCACTTTTCGCACTTGTGTTAGTGTTGAAAAACCACTTTTCGCACTTGTGTTGGTGTTGAAAAACCACTTTTCGCACTTGTGTTGGTGTAGTAAACCACTTTTGCACTTGTATTAGTGTGGAAAAAACACTTTTTGCACTTGTGTTAGTGTTGAAAAACCACTTTTCGCACTTGTGTTAGTGTTGAAAAACCACTTTTTGCACTTGTGCTGGTGCAGGAAACCACTTTTGCACTTGTATTAGTGTGGAAAAAACACTTTTCGCACTTGTGTTGGTGTTGAAAAACCACTTTTCGCACTTGTGTTGGTGTCGGAAACCACTTTTCGTACTTGTGTTAGTGTTGAAAACCCACTTTTCACACTTGTGTTGGTGTAGGAAACCACTTTTTGCACATGTATTAGTGTGGAAAAACAACTTTTCGCACTTGGGTTAGTGTTGAAAAACCACTTTTCGCACTTGTGTTGGTGCAGGAAACCACTTTTGCACTTGTATTAGTGTGGAAAAAACACTTTTTGCACTTGTGTTAGTGTTGAAAAACACTTTTCGCACTTGTGTTAGTGTTGAAAAACCACTTTTCGCACTTGTGTTGGTGCAGGAAACCACTTTTGCACTTGTATTAGTGTGGAAAAAACACTTTTTGCACTTGTATTAGTGTGGAAAAAACACTTTTTGCACTTGTGTTAGTGTTGAAAAACGACTTTTCGCACTTGTGTTAGTGTTGAAAAACCACTTTTCGCACTTGTGTTAGTGTTGAAAAACCACTTTTCGCACTTGTGTTAGTGTTGAAAAACCACTTTTCGCACTTGTGTTAGTGTTGAAAAACCGCTTTTCGCACTTGTGTTGGTGTTGAAAAAGCACTTTTCGCACTTGTATTAGTGTGGAAAAAACACTTTTCGCACTTGCGTTGGTGTTGAAAAACCACTTTTCGCACTTGCGTTGGTGTTGAAAAACCACTTTTCGCAATTGTGTTGGTGCAGGAAACCACTTTTGCACTTGTATTAGTGTGGAAAAAACACTTTTTGCACTTGTGATAGTGATGAAAAACCACTTTTCGCACTTGTGTTAGTGTTGAAAAACCACTTTTCGCACTTGTGTTGGTGCAGGAAACCTCTTTTGCACTTGTATTAGTGTGGAAAAAACACTTTTTGCACTTGTGATAGTGTAGAAAAACCACTTTTCGCACTTGTTTTGGTGCTGGAAACAACTTTTCGCACTTGTGTTGGTGTTGAAAAACCACTTTTCGCACATGGGTTGGTGTAGGAAACCACTTTTCGCAGTTGTGTTGGTGTTGAAAACCCAATTTTCGCACTTGTGTTGGTGTGGGAAACCACTTTTCGCACTTGTATTGGTGTACGAAACCACTTTTCACACTTGTATTAGTGTGGAAAAACGACTTTCCGCACTTGTGTTAGTGTTGAAAAAACACTTTTCGCACTTGTGTTAGTGTTGAAAAACCACTTTTCGCACTTGTGTTGGTGTAGGAAACCACTTTTCGCACTTGTGTTGGTGTAGGAAACCACTTTTCGCACTTGTGTTAGTGTAGTAAAAACCACTTTTCGCACTTGTGTTTGTGTAGGAAACCACTTTTCGCACTTGTGTTAGTGTTGAAAAACCACTTTTCGCACTTGTGTTGGTGTAGGAAACCACTTTTCGCACTTGTGTTAGTGTAGAAAAACCACTTTTCGCACTTGTGTTCGTGTGGAAAAACCACTTTTCGCAGTTGTGTTGGTGTTGAAAAACCACTTTTCGCAGTTGTGTTGGTGTTGAAACCCCAATTTTCGCACTTGTGTTGGTGTGGGAAACCACTTTTCGCACTTGTATTGGTGAAGGAAACCACTTTTCACACTTATATTATTGTGGAAAAACGACTTTCCGCACTTGTGTTAGTGTTGAAAAACCACTTTTCGCACTTGTGTTGGTGCAGGAAACCACTTTTGCACTTGTATTAGTGTGGAAAAACCACTTTTCGCACTTGTGTTAATGTTGAAAAACCACTTTTCGCACTTGTGTTAGTGTTGAAAAACCACTTTTCGCACTTGTGTTGGTGTTGAAAAAGCACTTTTCGCACTTGTACTAGTGTGGAAAAAACACTTTTCGCACTTGTGTTGGTGTTGAAAAACCACTTTTCGCACTTGTGTTGGTGCAGGAAACCACTTTTGCACTTGTATTAGTGTGGAAAAAACACTTTTTGCACTTGTGATATTGTTGAAAAACCACTTTTCGCACTTGTGTTAGTGTTGAAAAACCACTTTTCGCACTTGTGTTAGTGTTGAAAAACCACTTTGCGCACTTGTGTTGGTGTTGGAAAACCACTTTTCGCACTTGTGTTGGTGCAGGAAACCACTTTTGCACTTGTGTTAGTGTTGAAAAACCACTTTTCGCACTTGTGTTCGTGTTGAAAAACCACTTTTCGCACTTGTGTTAGTGTTGAAAAACCACTTTTCGCACTTGTGTTGGTGTTGAAAAACCACTTTTCGCACTTGTGTTGGTGTAGTAAACCACTTTTGCACTTGTATTAGTGTGGAAAAAACACTTTTTGCACTTGTGTTAGTGTTGAAAAACCACTTTTCGCACTTGTGTTAGTGTTGAAAAACCACTTTTTGCACTTGTGCTGGTGCAGGAAACCACTTTTGCACTTGTATTAGTGTGGAAAAAACACTTTTCGCACTTGTGTTGGTGTTGAAAAACCACTTTTCGCACTTGTGTTGGTGTCGGAAACCACTTTCTGTACTTGTGTTAGTGTTGAAAACCCACTTTTCACACTTGTGTTGGTGTAGGAAACCACTTTTTGCACATGTATTAGTGTGGAAAAACAACTTTTCGCACTTGGGTTAGTGTTGAAAAACCACTTTTCGCACTTGTGTTGGTGCAGGAAACCACTTTTGCACTTGTATTAGTGTGGAAAAAACACTTTTTGCACTTGTGTTAGTGTTGAAAAACACTTTTCGCACTTGTGTTAGTGTTGAAAAACCACTTTTCGCACTTGTGTTGGTGCAGGAAACCACTTTTGCACTTGTATTAGTGTGGAAAAAACACTTTTTGCACTTGTATTAGTGTGGAAAAAACACTTTTTGCACTTGTGTTAGTGTTGAAAAACGACTTTTCGCACTTGTGTTAGTGTTGAAAAACCACTTTTCGCACTTGTGTTAGTGTTGAAAAACCACTTTTCGCACTTGTGTTAGTGTTGAAAAACCACTTTTCGCACTTGTGTTAGTGTTGAAAAACCACTTTTCGCACTTGTGTTGGTGTTGAAAAAGCACTTTTCGCACTTGTATTAGTGTGGAAAAAACACTTTTCGCACTTGCGTTGGTGTTGAAAAACCACTTTTCGCACTTGCGTTGGTGTTGAAAAACCACTTTTCGCAATTGTGTTGGTGCAGGAAACCACTTTTGCACTTGTATTAGTGTGGAAAAAACACTTTTTGCACTTGTGATAGTGATGAAAAACCACTTTTCGCACTTGTGTTAGTGTTGAAAAACCACTTTTCGCACTTGTGTTGGTGCAGGAAACCTCTTTTGCACTTGTATTAGTGTGGAAAAAACACTTTTTGCACTTGTGATAGTGTAGAAAAACCACTTTTCGCACTTGTTTTGGTGCTGGAAACAACTTTTCGCACTTGTGTTGGTGTTGAAAAACCACTTTTCGCACATGGGTTGGTGTAGGAAACCACTTTTCGCAGTTGTGTTGGTGTTGAAAACCCAATTTTCGCACTTGTGTTGGTGTGGGAAACCACTTTTCGCACTTGTATTGGTGTACGAAACCACTTTTCACACTTGTATTAGTGTGGAAAAACGACTTTCCGCACTTGTGTTAGTGTTGAAAAAACACTTTTCGCACTTGTGTTAGTGTTGAAAAACCACTTTTCGCACTTGTGTTGGTGTAGGAAACCACTTTTCGCACTTGTGTTGGTGTAGGAAACCACTTTTCGCACTTGTGTTAGTGTAGTAAAAACCACTTTTCGCACTTGTGTTTGTGTAGGAAACCACTTTTCGCACTTGTGTTAGTGTTGAAAAACCACTTTTCGCACTTGTGTTGGTGTAGGAAACCACTTTTCGCACTTGTGTTAGTGTTGAAAAACACTTTTCGCACTTGTGTTAGTGTTGAAACCCCAATTTTCGCACTTGTGTTGGTGTGGGAAACCACTTTTCGCACTTGTATTGGTGAAGGAAACCACTTTTCACACTTATATTATTGTGGAAAAACGACTTTCCGCACTTGTGTTAGTGTTGAAAAACCACTTTTCGCACTTGTGTTGGTGCAGGAAACCACTTTTGCACTTGTATTAGTGTGGAAAAACCACTTTTCGCACTTGTGTTAATGTTGAAAAACCACTTTTCGCACTTGTGTTAGTGTTGAAAAACCACTTTTCGCACTTGTGTTGGTGTTGAAAAAGCACTTTTCGCACTTGTACTAGTGTGGAAAAAACACTTTTCGCACTTGTGTTGGTGTTGAAAAACCACTTTTCGCACTTGTGTTGGTGCAGGAAACCACTTTTGCACTTGTATTAGTGTGGAAAAAACACTTTTTGCACTTGTGATATTGTTGAAAAACCACTTTTCGCACTTGTGTTAGTGTTGAAAAACCACTTTTCGCACTTGTGTTAGTGTTGAAAAACCACTTTGCGCACTTGTGTTGGTGTTGGAAAACCACTTTTCGCACTTGTGTTGGTGCAGGAAACCACTTTTGCACTTGTGTTAGTGTTGAAAAACCACTTTTCGCACTTGTGTTCGTGTTGAAAAACCACTTTTCGCACTTGTGTTAGTGTTGAAAAACCACTTTTCGCACTTGTGTTGGTGTTGAAAAACCACTTTTCGCACTTGTGTTGGTGTAGTAAACCACTTTTGCACTTGTATTAGTGTGGAAAAAACACTTTTTGCACTTGTGTTAGTGTTGAAAAACCACTTTTCGCACTTGTGTTAGTGTTGAAAAACCACTTTTTGCACTTGTGCTGGTGCAGGAAACCACTTTTGCACTTGTATTAGTGTGGAAAAAACACTTTTCGCACTTGTGTTGGTGTTGAAAAACCACTTTTCGCACTTGTGTTGGTGTCGGAAACCACTTTCTGTACTTGTGTTAGTGTTGAAAACCCACTTTTCACACTTGTGTTGGTGTAGGAAACCACTTTTTGCACATGTATTAGTGTGGAAAAACAACTTTTCGCACTTGGGTTAGTGTTGAAAAACCACTTTTCGCACTTGTGTTGGTGCAGGAAACCACTTTTGCACTTGTATTAGTGTGGAAAAAACACTTTTTGCACTTGTGTTAGTGTTGAAAAACACTTTTCGCACTTGTGTTAGTGTTGAAAAACCACTTTTCGCACTTGTGTTGGTGCAGGAAACCACTTTTGCACTTGTATTAGTGTGGAAAAAACACTTTTTGCACTTGTATTAGTGTGGAAAAAACACTTTTTGCACTTGTGTTAGTGTTGAAAAACGACTTTTCGCACTTGTGTTAGTGTTGAAAAACCACTTTTCGCACTTGTGTTAGTGTTGAAAAACCACTTTTCGCACTTGTGTTAGTGTTGAAAAACCACTTTTCGCACTTGTGTTAGTGTTGAAAAACCACTTTTCGCACTTGTGTTGGTGTTGAAAAAGCACTTTTCGCACTTGTATTAGTGTGGAAAAAACACTTTTCGCACTTGCGTTGGTGTTGAAAAACCACTTTTCGCACTTGCGTTGGTGTTGAAAAACCACTTTTCGCAATTGTGTTGGTGCAGGAAACCACTTTTGCACTTGTATTAGTGTGGAAAAAACACTTTTTGCACTTGTGATAGTGATGAAAAACCACTTTTCGCACTTGTGTTAGTGTTGAAAAACCACTTTTCGCACTTGTGTTGGTGCAGGAAACCTCTTTTGCACTTGTATTAGTGTGGAAAAAACACTTTTTGCACTTGTGATAGTGTAGAAAAACCACTTTTCGCACTTGTTTTGGTGCTGGAAACAACTTTTCGCACTTGTGTTGGTGTTGAAAAACCACTTTTCGCACATGGGTTGGTGTAGGAAACCACTTTTCGCAGTTGTGTTGGTGTTGAAAACCCAATTTTCGCACTTGTGTTGGTGTGGGAAACCACTTTTCGCACTTGTATTGGTGTACGAAACCACTTTTCACACTTGTATTAGTGTGGAAAAACGACTTTCCGCACTTGTGTTAGTGTTGAAAAAACACTTTTCGCACTTGTGTTAGTGTTGAAAAACCACTTTTCGCACTTGTGTTGGTGTAGGAAACCACTTTTCGCACTTGTGTTGGTGTAGGAAACCACTTTTCGCACTTGTGTTAGTGTAGTAAAAACCACTTTTCGCACTTGTGTTTGTGTAGGAAACCACTTTTCGCACTTGTGTTAGTGTTGAAAAACCACTTTTCGCACTTGTGTTGGTGTAGGAAACCACTTTTCGCACTTGTGTTAGTGTAGAAAAACCACTTTTCGCACTTGTGTTCGTGTGGAAAAACCACTTTTCGCAGTTGTGTTGGTGTTGAAAAACCACTTTTCGCAGTTGTGTTGGTGTTGAAACCCCAATTTTCGCACTTGTGTTGGTGTGGGAAACCACTTTTCGCACTTGTATTGGTGAAGGAAACCACTTTTCACACTTCTATTATTGTGGAAAAACGACTTTCCGCACTTGTGTTAGTGTTGAAAAACCACTTTTCGCACTTGTGTTGGTGCAGGAAACCACTTTTGCACTTGTATTAGTGTGGAAAAACCACTTTTCGCACTTGTGTTAATGTTGAAAAACCACTTTTCGCACTTGTGTTAGTGTTGAAAAACCACTTTTCGCACTTGTGTTGGTGTTGAAAAAGCACTTTTCGCACTTGTACTAGTGTGGAAAAAACACTTTTCGCACTTGTGTTGGTGTTGAAAAACCACTTTTCGCACTTGTGTTGGTGCAGGAAACCACTTTTGCACTTGTATTAGTGTGGAAAAAACACTTTTTGCACTTGTGATATTGTTGAAAAACCACTTTTCGCACTTGTGTTAGTGTTGAAAAACCACTTTTCGCACTTGTGTTAGTGTTGAAAAACCACTTTGCGCACTTGTGTTGGTGTTGGAAAACCACTTTTCGCACTTGTGTTGGTGCAGGAAACCACTTTTGCACTTGTGTTAGTGTTGAAAAACCACTTTTCGCACTTGTGTTCGTGTTGAAAAACCACTTTTCGCACTTGTGTTAGTGTTGAAAAACCACTTTTCGCACTTGTGTTGGTGTTGAAAAACCACTTTTCGCACTTGTGTTGGTGTAGTAAACCACTTTTGCACTTGTATTAGTGTGGAAAAAAACACTTTTTGCACTTGTGTTAGTGTTGAAAAACCACTTTTCGCACTTGTGTTAGTGTTGAAAAACCACTTTTTGCACTTGTGCTGGTGCAGGAAACCACTTTTGCACTTGTATTAGTGTGGAAAAAACACTTTTCGCACTTGTGTTGGTGTTGAAAAACCACTTTTCGCACTTGTGTTGGTGTCGGAAACCACTTTTCGTACTTGTGTTAGTGTTGAAAACCCACTTTTCACACTTGTGTTGGTGTAGGAAACCACTTTTTGCACATGTATTAGTGTGGAAAAACAACTTTTCGCACTTGGGTTAGTGTTGAAAAACCACTTTTCGCACTTGTGTTGGTGCAGGAAACCACTTTTGCACTTGTATTAGTGTGGAAAAAACACTTTTTGCACTTGTGTTAGTGTTGAAAAACACTTTTCGCACTTGTGTTAGTGTTGAAAAACCACTTTTCGCACTTGTGTTGGTGCAGGAAACCACTTTTGCACTTGTATTAGTGTGGAAAAAACACTTTTTGCACTTGTATTAGTGTGGAAAAAACACTTTTTGCACTTGTGTTAGTGTTGAAAAACGACTTTTCGCACTTGTGTTAGTGTTGAAAAACCACTTTTCGCACTTGTGTTAGTGTTGAAAAACCACTTTTCGCACTTGTGTTAGTGTTGAAAAACCACTTTTCGCACTTGTGTTAGTGTTGAAAAACCACTTTTCGCACTTGTGTTGGTGTTGAAAAAGCACTTTTCGCACTTGTATTAGTGTGGAAAAAACACTTTTCGCACTTGCGTTGGTGTTGAAAAACCACTTTTCGCACTTGCGTTGGTGTTGAAAAACCACTTTTCGCAATTGTGTTGGTGCAGGAAACCACTTTTGCACTTGTATTAGTGTGGAAAAAACACTTTTTGCACTTGTGATAGTGATGAAAAACCACTTTTCGCACTTGTGTTAGTGTTGAAAAACCACTTTTCGCACTTGTGTTGGTGCAGGAAACCTCTTTTGCACTTGTATTAGTGTGGAAAAAACACTTTTTGCACTTGTGATAGTGATGAAAAACCACTTTTCGCACTTGTGTTAGTGTTGAAAAACCACTTTTCGCACTTGTGTTGGTGCAGGAAACCTCTTTTGCACTTGTATTAGTGTGGAAAAAACACTTTTTGCACTTGTGATAGTGTAGAAAAACCACTTTTCGCACTTGTTTTGGTGCTGGAAACAACTTTTCGCACTTGTGTTGGTGTTGAAAAACCACTTTTCGCACATGGGTTGGTGTAGGAAACCACTTTTCGCAGTTGTGTTGGTGTTGAAAACCCAATTTTCGCACTTGTGTTGGTGTGGGAAACCACTTTTCGCACTTGTATTGGTGTACGAAACCACTTTTCACACTTGTATTAGTGTGGAAAAACGACTCTCCGCACTTGTGTTAGTGTTGAAAAAACACTTTTCGCACTTGTGTTAGTGTTGAAAAACCACTTTTCGCACTTGTGTTGGTGTAGGAAACCACTTTTCGCACTTGTGTTGGTGTAGGAAACCACTTTTCGTACTTGTGTTAGTGTAGTAAAAACCACTTTTCGCACTTGTGTTTGTGTAGGAAACCACTTTTCGCACTTGTGTTAGTGTTGAAAAACCACTTTTCGCACTTGTGTTGGTGTAGGAAACCACTTTTCGCACTTGTGTTAGTGTAGAAAAACCACTTTTCGCACTTGTGTTCGTGTGGAAAAACCACTTTTCGCAGTTGTGTTGGTGTTGAAAAACCACTTTTCGCAGTTGTGTTGGTGTTGAAACCCCAATTTTCGCACTTGTATTGGTGAAGGAAACCACTTTTCACACTTCTATTATTGTGGAAAAACGACTTTCCGCACTTGTGTTAGTGTTGAAAAACCACTTTTCGCACTTGTGTTGGTGCAGGAAACCACTTTTGCACTTGTATTAGTGTGGAAAAACCACTTTTCGCACTTGTGTTAATGTTGAAAAACCACTTTTCGCACTTGTGTTAGTGTTGAAAAACCACTTTTCGCACTTGTGTTGGTGTTGAAAAAGCACTTTTCGCACTTGTACTAGTGTGGAAAAAACACTTTTCGCACTTGTGTTGGTGTTGAAAAACCACTTTTCGCACTTGTGTTGGTGCAGGAAACCACTTTTGCACTTGTATTAGTGTGGAAAAAACACTTTTTGCACTTGTGATATTGTTGAAAAACCACTTTTCGCACTTGTGTTAGTGTTGAAAAACCACTTTTCGCACTTGTGTTAGTGTTGAAAAACCACTTTGCGCACTTGTGTTGGTGTTGGAAAACCACTTTTCGCACTTGTGTTGGTGCAGGAAACCACTTTTGCACTTGTGTTAGTGTTGAAAAACCACTTTTCGCACTTGTGTTCGTGTTGAAAAACCACTTTTCGCACTTGTGTTAGTGTTGAAAAACCACTTTTCGCACTTGTGTTGGTGTTGAAAAACCACTTTTCGCACTTGTGTTGGTGTAGTAAACCACTTTTGCACTTGTATTAGTGTGGAAAAAAACACTTTTTGCACTTGTGTTAGTGTTGAAAAACCACTTTTCGCACTTGTGTTAGTGTTGAAAAACCACTTTTTGCACTTGTGCTGGTGCAGGAAACCACTTTTGCACTTGTATTAGTGTGGAAAAAACACTTTTCGCACTTGTGTTGGTGTTGAAAAACCACTTTTCGCACTTGTGTTGGTGTCGGAAACCACTTTTCGTACTTGTGTTAGTGTTGAAAACCCACTTTTCACACTTGTGTTGGTGTAGGAAACCACTTTTTGCACATGTATTAGTGTGGAAAAACAACTTTTCGCACTTGGGTTAGTGTTGAAAAACCACTTTTCGCACTTGTGTTGGTGCAGGAAACCACTTTTGCACTTGTATTAGTGTGGAAAAAACACTTTTTGCACTTGTGTTAGTGTTGAAAAACACTTTTCGCACTTGTGTTAGTGTTGAAAAACCACTTTTCGCACTTGTGTTGGTGCAGGAAACCACTTTTGCACTTGTATTAGTGTGGAAAAAACACTTTTTGCACTTGTATTAGTGTGGAAAAAACACTTTTTGCACTTGTGTTAGTGTTGAAAAACGACTTTTCGCACTTGTGTTAGTGTTGAAAAACCACTTTTCGTACTTGTGTTAGTGTTGAAAAACCACTTTTCGCACTTGTGTTAGTGTTGAAAAACCACTTTTCGCACTTGTGTTAGTGTTGAAAAACCACTTTTCGCACTTGTGTTGGTGTTGAAAAAGCACTTTTCGCACTTGTATTAGTGTGGAAAAAACACTTTTCGCACTTGCGTTGGTGTTGAAAAACCACTTTTCGCACTTGCGTTGGTGTTGAAAAACCACTTTTCGCAATTGTGTTGGTGCAGGAAACCACTTTTGCACTTGTATTAGTGTGGAAAAAACACTTTTTGCACTTGTGATAGTGATGAAAAACCACTTTTCGCACTTGTGTTAGTGTTGAAAAACCACTTTTCGCACTTGTGTTGGTGCAGGAAACCTCTTTTGCACTTGTATTAGTGTGGAAAAAACACTTTTTGCACTTGTGATAGTGTAGAAAAACCACTTTTCGCACTTGTTTTGGTGCTGGAAACAACTTTTCGCACTTGTGTTGGTGTTGAAAAACCACTTTTCGCACATGGGTTGGTGTAGGAAACCACTTTTCGCAGTTGTGTTGGTGTTGAAAACCCAATTTTCGCACTTGTGTTGGTGTGGGAAACCACTTTTCGCACTTGTATTGGTGTACGAAACCACTTTTCACACTTGTATTAGTGTGGAAAAACGACTTTCCGCACTTGTGTTAGTGTTGAAAAAACACTTTTCGCACTTGTGTTAGTGTTGAAAAACCACTTTTCGCACTTGTGTTGGTGTAGGAAACCACTTTTCGCACTTGTGTTGGTGTAGGAAACCACTTTTCGCACTTGTGTTAGTGTAGTAAAAACCACTTTTCGCACTTGTGTTTGTGTAGGAAACCACTTTTCGCACTTGTGTTAGTGTTGAAAAACCACTTTTTGCACTTGTGTTGGTGTAGGAAACCACTTTTCGCACTTGTGTTAGTGTAGAAAAACCACTTTTCGCACTTGTGTTTTTGTAGGAAACCACTTTTCGCACCTGTGTTAGTGTTGAAAAACCACTTTTCACACTTGTGTTGGTGTAGGAAACCACTTTTTGCACATGCATTGGTGTGGAAAAACCACTTTTCGCACTTGTTTTGGTGCTGGAAACAACTTTTCGCACTTGTGTTGGTGTTGAAAAACCACTTTTCGCACATGGGTTGGTGTAGGACACCACTTTTCGCAGTTGTGTTGAAAACCCAATTTTCGCACTTGTGTTGGTGTGGGAAACCACTTTTCGCAGCAGTGTTGGTGTCGGAAACCACTTTTCACACTTGTATTAGTGTGTAAAACCGACTATCCGCACTTGTGTTAGTGTTGAAAAACCACTTTTTGCACTTGTTTTGGTGCAGGAAACAACTATTCGCACTTGTATTAGTGTGGAAAAACCACTTTTCGCACTTGTGTTAGTGTTGAAAACCCACTTTTCGCACTTGTGTTGGTGTCGGAAACCACTTTTCGTACTTGTGTTAGTGTTGAAAAAACACTTTTCTCACATGGGTTGGTGTAGGAAACCACTTTTCGCAGTTGTGTTGGTGTTGAAAACCCAATTTTCGCACTTGTGTTGGTGTGGGAAACCACTTTTCGCACTTGTATTGGTGTTGGAAACCACTTTTCACACTTGTATTAGTGTGGAAAAACGACTTTCCGCACTTGTGTTAGTGTTGAAAAACCACTTTTCGTACTTGTGTTAGTGTTGAAAACCCACTTTTCACACTTGTGTTGGTGTAGGAAACCACTTTTTGCACATGTATTAGTGTGGAAAAACAACTTTTCGCACTTGTGTTAATGTTGAAAAACCACTTTTCGCACTTGTTTTGGTGCAGGAAACAACTTTTTGCACTTGTTTTGGTGCAGGAAACAACTTTTCGCACTTGTGTTGGTGTTGAAAAACCACTTTTCGCACATGGGTTGGTGTAGGAAACCACTTTTCGCAGTTGTGTTGGTGTTGAAAAACCACTTTTCGCAGTTGTGTTGGTGTTGAAACCCCAATTTTCGCACTTGTGTTGGTGTGGGAAACCACTTTTCGCACTTGTATTGGTGAAGGAAACCACTTTTCACACTTGTATTATTGTGGAAAAACGACTTTCCGCACTTGTGTTAGTGTTGAAAAACCACTTTTCGCACTTGTGTCGGTGCAGGAAACCACTTTTGCACTTGTATTAGTGTGGAAAAACCACTTTTCGCACTTGTGTTAATGTTGAAATACCACTTTTCGCACTTGTGTTAGTGTTGAAAAACCACTTTTCGCACTTGTGTTGGTGTTGAAAAAGCACTTTTCGCACTTGTGTTGGTGTTGAAAAACCACTTTTCGCACTTGTGTTGGTGCAGTAAACCACTTTTGCACTTGTATTAGTGTGGAAAAACCACTTTTCGCACTTGTGTTAATGTTGAAATACCACTTTTCGCACTTGTGTTAGTGTTGAAAAACCACTTTTCGCACTTGTGTTGGTGTTGAAAAAGCACTTTTCGCACTTGTGTTGGTGTTGAAAAACCACTTTTCGCACTTGTGTTGGTGCAGGAAACCACTTTTGCACTTGTGTTAGTGTTGAAAAACCACTTTTCGCACTTGTGTTCGTGTTGAAAAACCACTTTTCGCACTTGTGTTAGTGTTGAAAAACCACTTTTCGCACTTGTGTTGGTGTTGAAAAACCACTTTTCGCACTTGTGTTGGTGCAGTAAACCACTTTTGCACTTGTATTAGTGTGGAAAAAACACTTTTTGCACTTGTGTTAGTGTTGAAAAACCACTTTTCGCACTTGTGTTAGTGTTGAAAAACCACTTTTTGCACTTGTGCTGGTGCAGGAAACCACTTTTGCACTTGTATTAGTGTGGAAAAAACACTTTTCGCACTTGTGTTGGTGTTGAAAAACCACTTTTCGCACTTGTGTTGGTGTCGGAAACCACTTTTCGTACTTGTGTTAGTGTTGAAAACCCACTTTTCACACTTGTGTTGGTGTAGGAAACCACTTTTTGCACATGTATTAGTGTGGAAAAACAACTTTTCGCACTTGGGTTAGTGTTGAAAAACCACTTTTCGCACTTGTGTTGGTGCAGGAAACCACATTTGCACTTGTATTAGTGTGGAAAAAACACTTTTTGCACTTGTGTTAGTGTTGAAAAACACTTTTCGCACTTGTGTTAGTGTTGAAAAACCACTTTTCGCACTTGTGTTGGTGCAGGAAACCACTTTTGCACTTGTATTAGTGTGGAAAAAACACTTTTTGCACTTGTATTAGTGTGGAAAAAACACTTTTTGCACTTGTGTTAGTGTTGAAAAACCACTTTTCGCACTTGTGTTAGTGTTGAAAAACCACTTTTCGCACTTGTGTTAGTGTTGAAAAACCACTTTTCGCACTTGTGTTGGTGTTGAAAAAGCACTTTTCGCACTTGTATTAGTGTGGAAAAAACACTTTTCGCACTTGCGTTGGTGTTGAAAAACCACTTTTCGCACTTGTGTTGGTGTTGAAAAACCACTTTTCGCAATTGTGTTGGTGCAGGAAACCACTTTTGCACTTGTATTAGTGTGGAAAAAACACTTTTTGCACTTGTGATAGTGTTGAAAAACCACTTTTCGCACTTGTGTTAGTGTTGAAAAACCACTTTTCGCACTTGTGTTAGTGTTGAAAAACCACTTTTCGAACTTGTGTTAGTGTTGAAAAACGACTTTTCGCACTTGTGTTGGTGTTGAAAAAGCACTTTTCGCACTTGTATTAGTGTGGAAAAAACACTTTTCGCACTTGCGTCGGTGTTGAAAAACCACTTTTCGCACTTGCGTTGGTGTTGAAAAACCACTTTTCGCAATTGTGTTGGTGCAGGAAACCACTTTTGCACTTGTATTAATGTGGAAAAAACACTTTTTGCACTTGTGATAGTGTTGAAAAACCACTTTTCGCACTTGTGTTAGTGTTGAAAAACTACTTTTTGCACTTGTGTTCGTGTTGAAAAACCACTTTTCGCACTTGTGTTAGTGTTGAAAAACCACTTTTTGCACTTGCGTTGGTGTTGAAAAACCACTTTTCGCAATTGTGTTGGTGCAGAAAACCACTTTTGCACTTGTATTAGTGTGGAAAAAACACTTTTTGCACTTGTGATAGTGTTGAAAAACCACTTTTCGCACTTGTGTTAGTGTTGAAAAACCACTTTTCGCACTTGTGTTGGTGCAGGAAACCACTTTTGCACTTGTATTAGTGTGGAAAAAACACTTTTTGCACTTGTGATAGTGTTGAAAAACCACTTTTCACACTTGTGTTAGTGTTGAAAAACCACTTTTCGCACTTGTGTTGGTGCAGGAAACCACTTTTGCACTTGTGTTAGTGTTGAAAAACCACTTTTCGCACTTGTGTTAGTGTTGAAAAACCACTTTTCGCACTTGTATTAGTGTGGAAAAACCACTTTTCGTACTTGTGTTGGTGTTGAAAAAGCACTTTTCGCACATGTGTTGGTGTAGGAAACAACTTTTCGCACTTGTGTTAGTGTTGAAAACCCACTTTTCACACTTGTGTTGGTGAAGGAAACCACTTTTCGCACTTGTGTTTGTGTTGAAAGTCCATTTTTCGCACTTGTGTTCGTGTTGAAAACCCACTTTTCGCACTTGTGTTGGTGAAGGAAACCACTTTTCGCACTTGTGTTAGTGTTGAAAACCCAATTTTCGCACTTGTGTTGGTGTGGGAAACCACTTTTCGCAGCTGTGTTGGTTTCAGAAACCACTTTTCACACTTGTATTAGTGTGGAAAACCGACTTTCCGCACTTGTGTTAGTGTTGAAAAACCACTTTTCGCACTTGCGTTAGTGTTGAAAAACCACTTTTCGCACTTGTTTTGGTGCAGGAAACCACTTTTGCACTTGTGTTAGTGTTGAAAAACCACTTTTCGCACTTGTGTTCGTGTTGAAAAACCACTTTTCGCACTTGTGTTAGTGTTGAAAAACCACTTTTCGCACTTGTGTTGGTGTTGAAAAACCACTTTTCGCACTTGTGTTGGTGTAGTAAACCACTTTTGCACTTGTATTAGTGTGGAAAAAAACACTTTTTGCACTTGTGTTAGTGTTGAAAAACCACTTTTCGCACTTGTGTTAGTGTTGAAAAACCACTTTTTGCACTTGTGCTGGTGCAGGAAACCACTTTTGCACTTGTATTAGTGTGGAAAAAACACTTTTCGCACTTGTGTTGGTGTTGAAAAACCACTTTTCGCACTTGTGTTGGTGTCGGAAACCACTTTTCGTACTTGTGTTAGTGTTGAAAACCCACTTTTCACACTTGTGTTGGTGTAGGAAACCACTTTTTGCACATGTATTAGTGTGGAAAAACAACTTTTCGCACTTGGGTTAGTGTTGAAAAACCACTTTTCGCACTTGTGTTGGTGCAGGAAACCACTTTTGCACTTGTATTAGTGTGGAAAAAACACTTTTTGCACTTGTGTTAGTGTTGAAAAACACTTTTCGCACTTGTGTTAGTGTTGAAAAACCACTTTTCGCACTTGTGTTGGTGCAGGAAACCACTTTTGCACTTGTATTAGTGTGGAAAAAACACTTTTTGCACTTGTATTAGTGTGGAAAAAACACTTTTTGCACTTGTGTTAGTGTTGAAAAACGACTTTTCGCACTTGTGTTAGTGTTGAAAAACCACTTTTCGCACTTGTGTTAGTGTTGAAAAACCACTTTTCGCACTTGTGTTAGTGTTGAAAAACCACTTTTCGCACTTGTGTTAGTGTTGAAAAACCACTTTTCGCACTTGTGTTGGTGTTGAAAAAGCACTTTTCGCACTTGTATTAGTGTGGAAAAAACACTTTTCGCACTTGTTTTGGTGCAGGAAACAACTTTTCGCACTTGTGTTGGTGTTGAAAAACCACTTTTCGCACATGGGTTGGTGTAGGAAACCACTTTTCGCAGTTGTGTTGGTGTTGAAAAACCACTTTTCGCAGTTGTGTTGGTGTTGAAACCCCAATTTTCGCACTTGTGTTGGTGTGGGAAACCACTTTTCGCACTTGTATTGGTGAAGGAAACCACTTTTCACACTTGTATTATTGTGGAAAAACGACTTTCCGCACTTGTGTTAGTGTTGAAAACCACTTTTCGCACTTGTGTTGGTGCAGGAAACCACTTTTGCACTTGTATTAGTGTGGAAAAACCACTTTTCGCACTTGTGTTAATGTTGAAATACCACTTTTCGCACTTGTGTTAGTGTTGAAAAACCACTTTTCGCACTTGTGTTGGTGTTGAAAAAGCACTTTTCGCACTTGTACTAGTGTGGAAAAAACACTTTTCGCACTTGTGTTGGTGTTGAAAAACCACTTTTCGCACTTGTGTTGGTGCAGGAAACCACTTTTGCACTTGTATTAGTGTGGAAAAAACACTTTTTGCACTTGTGATAGTGTTGAAAAACCACTTTTCGCACTTGTGTTAGTGTTGAAAAACCACTTTTCGCACTTGTGTTGGTGCAGGAAACCACTTTTGCACTTGTATTAGTGTGGAAAAAACACTTTTTGCACTTGTGATAGTGTTGAAAAACCACTTTTCACACTTGTGTTAGTGTTGAAAAACCACTTTTCGCACTTGTGTTGGTGCAGGAAACCACTTTTGCACTTGTGTTAGTGTTGAAAAACCACTTTTCGCACTTGTGTTAGTGTTGAAAAACCACTTTTCGCACTTGTATTAGTGTGGAAAAACCACTTTTCGTACTTGTGTTGGTGTTGAAAAAGCACTTTTCGCACATGTGTTGGTGTAGGAAACAACTTTTCGCACTTGTGTTAGTGTTGAAAACCCACTTTTCACACTTGTGTTGGTGAAGGAAACCACTTTTCGCACTTGTGTTTGTGTTGAAAGTCCATTTTTCGCACTTGTGTTCGTGTTGAAAACCCACTTTTCGCACTTGTGTTGGTGAAGGAAACCACTTTTCGCACTTGTGTTAGTGTTGAAAACCCAATTTTCGCACTTGTGTTGGTGTGGGAAACCACTTTTCGCAGCTGTGTTGGTTTCAGAAACCACTTTTCACACTTGTATTAGTGTGGAAAACCGACTTTCCGCACTTGTGTTAGTGTTGAAAAACCACTTTTCGCACTTGCGTTAGTGTTGAAAAACCACTTTTCGCACTTGTTTTGGTGCAGGAAACCACTTTTGCACTTGTGTTAGTGTTGAAAAACCACTTTTCGCACTTGTGTTCGTGTTGAAAAACCACTTTTCGCACTTGTGTTAGTGTTGAAAAACCACTTTTCGCACTTGTGTTGGTGTTGAAAAACCACTTTTCGCACTTGTGTTGGTGTAGTAAACCACTTTTGCACTTGTATTAGTGTGGAAAAAAACACTTTTTGCACTTGTGTTAGTGTTGAAAAACCACTTTTCGCACTTGTGTTAGTGTTGAAAAACCACTTTTTGCACTTGTGCTGGTGCAGGAAACCACTTTTGCACTTGTATTAGTGTGGAAAAAACACTTTTCGCACTTGTGTTGGTGTTGAAAAACCACTTTTCGCACTTGTGTTGGTGTCGGAAACCACTTTTCGTACTTGTGTTAGTGTTGAAAACCCACTTTTCACACTTGTGTTGGTGTAGGAAACCACTTTTTGCACATGTATTAGTGTGGAAAAACAACTTTTCGCACTTGGGTTAGTGTTGAAAAACCACTTTTCGCACTTGTGTTGGTGCAGGAAACCACTTTTGCACTTGTATTAGTGTGGAAAAAACACTTTTTGCACTTGTGTTAGTGTTGAAAAACACTTTTCGCACTTGTGTTAGTGTTGAAAAACCACTTTTCGCACTTGTGTTGGTGCAGGAAACCACTTTTGCACTTGTATTAGTGTGGAAAAAACACTTTTTGCACTTGTATTAGTGTGGAAAAAACACTTTTTGCACTTGTGTTAGTGTTGAAAAACGACTTTTCGCACTTGTGTTAGTGTTGAAAAACCACTTTTCGCACTTGTGTTAGTGTTGAAAAACCACTTTTCGCACTTGTGTTAGTGTTGAAAAACCACTTTTCGCACTTGTGTTAGTGTTGAAAAACCACTTTTCGCACTTGTGTTGGTGTTGAAAAAGCACTTTTCGCACTTGTATTAGTGTGGAAAAAACACTTTTCGCACTTGTTTTGGTGCAGGAAACAACTTTTCGCACTTGTGTTGGTGTTGAAAAACCACTTTTCGCACATGGGTTGGTGTAGGAAACCACTTTTCGCAGTTGTGTTGGTGTTGAAAAACCACTTTTCGCAGTTGTGTTGGTGTTGAAACCCCAATTTTCGCACTTGTGTTGGTGTGGGAAACCACTTTTCGCACTTGTATTGGTGAAGGAAACCACTTTTCACACTTGTATTATTGTGGAAAAACGACTTTCCGCACTTGTGTTAGTGTTGAAAAACCACTTTTCGCACTTGTGTTGGTGCAGGAAACCACTTTTGCACTTGTATTAGTGTGGAAAAACCACTTTTCGCACTTGTGTTAATGTTGAAATACCACTTTTCGCACTTGTGTTAGTGTTGAAAAACCACTTTTCGCACTTGTGTTGGTGTTGAAAAAGCACTTTTCGCACTTGTACTAGTGTGGAAAAAACACTTTTCGCACTTGTGTTGGTGTTGAAAAACCACTTTTCGCACTTGTGTTGGTGCAGGAAACCACTTTTGCACTTGTATTAGTGTGGAAAAAACACTTTTTGCACTTGTGATAGTGTTGAAAAACCACTTTTCGCACTTGTGTTAGTGTTGAAAAACCACTTTTCGCACTTGTGTTAGTGTTGAAAAACCACTTTGCGCACTTGTGTTGGTGTTGGAAAACCACTTTTCGCACTTGTGTTGGTGCAGGAAACCACTTTTGCACTTGTGTTAGTGTTGAAAAACCACTTTTCGCACTTGTGTTCGTGTTGAAAAACCACTTTTCGCACTTGTGTTAGTGTTGAAAAACCACTTTTCGCACTTGTGTTGGTGTTGAAAAACCACTTTTCGCACTTGTGTTGGTGCAGTAAACCACTTTTGCACTTGTATTAGTGTGGAAAAAACACTTTTTGCACTTGTGTTAGTGTTGAAAAACCACTTTTCGCTCTTGTGTTAGTGTTGAAAAACCACTTTTTGCACTTGTGCTGGTGCAGGAAACCACTTTTGCACTTGTATTAGTGTGGAAAAAACACTTTTCGCACTTGTGTTGGTGTTGAAAAACCACTTTTCGCACTTGTGTTGGTGTCGGAAACCACTTTTCGTACTTGTGTTAGTGTTGAAAACCCACTTTTCACACTTGTGTTGGTGTAGGAAACCACTTTTTGCACATGTATTAGTGTGGAAAAACAACTTTTCGCACTTGGGTTAGTGTTGAAAAACCACTTTTCGCACTTGTGTTGGTGCAGGAAACCACATTTGCACTTGTATTAGTGTGGAAAAAACACTTTTTGCACTTGTGTTAGTGTTGAAAAACACTTTTCGCACTTGTGTTAGTGTTGAAAAACCACTTTTCGCACTTGTGTTGGTGCAGGAAACCACTTTTGCACTTGTATTAGTGTGGAAAAAACACTTTTTGCACTTGTATTAGTGTGGAAAAAACACTTTTTGCACTTGTGTTAGTGTTGAAAAACCACTTTTCGCACTTGTGTTAGTGTTGAAAAACCACTTTTCGCACTTGTGTTAGTGTTGAAAAACCACTTTTCGCACTTGTGTTGGTGTTGAAAAAGCACTTTTCGCACTTGTATTAGTGTGGAAAAAACACTTTTCGCACTTGCGTTGGTGTTGAAAAACCACTTTTCGCACTTGTGTTGGTGTTGAAAAACCACTTTTCGCAATTGTGTTGGTGCAGGAAACCACTTTTGCACTTGTATTAGTGTGGAAAAAACACTTTTTGCACTTGTGATAGTGTTGAAAAACCACTTTTCGCACTTGTGTTAGTGTTGAAAAACCACTTTTCGCACTTGTGTTAGTGTTGAAAAACCACTTTTCGAACTTGTGTTAGTGTTGAAAAACGACTTTTCGCACTTGTGTTGGTGTTGAAAAAGCACTTTTCGCACTTGTATTAGTGTGGAAAAAACACTTTTCGCACTTGCGTCGGTGTTGAAAAACCACTTTTCGCACTGGCGTTGGTGTTGAAAAACCACTTTTCGCAATTGTGTTGGTGCAGGAAACCACTTTTGCACTTGTATTAATGTGGAAAAAACACTTTTTGCACTTGTGATAGTGTTGAAAAACCACTTTTCGCACTTGTGTTAGTGTTGAAAAACTACTTTTTGCACTTGTGTTCGTGTTGAAAAACCACTTTTCGCACTTGTGTTAGTGTTGAAAAACCACTTTTTGCACTTGCGTTGGTGTTGAAAAACCACTTTTCGCAATTGTGTTGGTGCAGAAAACCACTTTTGCACTTGTATTAGTGTGGAAAAAACACTTTTTGCACTTGTGATAGTGTTGAAAAACCACTTTTCGCACTTGTGTTAGTGTTGAAAAACCACTTTTCGCACTTGTGTTGGTGCAGGAAACCACTTTTGCACTTGTATTAGTGTGGAAAAAACACTTTTTGCACTTGTGATAGTGTTGAAAAACCACTTTTCACACTTGTGTTAGTGTTGAAAAACCACTTTTCGCACTTGTGTTGGTGCAGGAAACCACTTTTGCACTTGTGTTAGTGTTGAAAAACCACTTTTCGCACTTGTGTTAGTGTTGAAAAACCACTTTTCGCACTTGTATTAGTGTGGAAAAACCACTTTTCGTACTTGTGTTGGTGTTGAAAAAGCACTTTTCGCACATGTGTTGGTGTAGGAAACAACTTTTCGCACTTGTGTTAGTGTTGAAAACCCACTTTTCACACTTGTGTTGGTGAAGGAAACCACTTTTCGCACTTGTGTTTGTGTTGAAAGTCCATTTTTCGCACTTGTGTTCGTGTTGAAAACCCACTTTTCGCACTTGTGTTGGTGAAGGAAACCACTTTTCGCACTTGTGTTAGTGTTGAAAACCCAATTTTCGCACTTGTGTTGGTGTGGGAAACCACTTTTCGCAGCTGTGTTGGTTTCAGAAACCACTTTTCACACTTGTATTAGTGTGGAAAACCGACTTTCCGCACTTGTGTTAGTGTTGAAAAACCACTTTTCGCACTTGCGTTAGTGTTGAAAAACCACTTTTCGCACTTGTTTTGGTGCAGGAAACAACTTTTCGCACTTGTATTAGTGTGGAAAAACCACTTTTCGCACTTGTGTTAGTGTTGAAAACACACTTTTCGCCCTGGTGTTGGTGTCGGAAACCACTTTTTGTACTTGTGTTAGTGTTGAAAAACCACTTTTTGCACTTGTGTTGGTGTTGAAAAACCACTTTTCGCACTTGTTTTGGTGTAGGAAACCACTTTTCGCAGTTGTGTTGGTGTTGAAAACCCAATTTTCGCACTTTTGTTGGTGTGGGAAACCACTTTTCGCAGTTGTGTTGGTGTTGAAAACCCAATTTTCGCACTTGTGTTGGTGTGGGAAACCACTTTTCGCACTTGTATTGGTGTAGGAAACCACTTTTCGCACTTGTATTAGTGTGGAAAAACGACTTTCCGCACTTATGTTAGTGTTGAAAAACCACTTTTCGCACTTGTGTTAGTGTTGAAAAACCACTTTTCGCACTTGTGTTTGTGTTGAAAATCCATTTTTCACACTTGTGTTAGTGTAGAAAAACCACTTTTCGCACCTGTATTAGTGTGGAAAAACCACTTTTCGCACTTGTCTTAGTGTGGAAAAACCTTTTTTCGTACTTGTGTTGGTGTTGAAAAACCACTTTTCGCACATGTGTTGGTGTAGGAAACAAATTTTCGCACTTAAGTTAGTGTTGAAAACCCACTTTTCACACTTGTGTTGGTGTAGAAAACCACTTTTCCCAGTTATGTTGGTGCTGGAAACAACTTTTCGCACTTGTGTTGGTGTTGTAAAACCACTTTTAGCTCATGGGTTGGTGTAGGAAACCACTTTTCGCAGTTGTGTTGGTGTTGAAAACCCAATTTTCACACTTGTGTTGGTGTGGCAAACCACTTTTCGCACTTGTATTGGTGTAGGAAACCACTTTTCACACTTGTATTAGTGTGGAAAAACGACTTTCCGCACTTGTGTTTGTGTTGAAAAAGCAATTTTCACACTTGTGTTGGTGTAGGAAACCACTTTTCGCACTTGTGCACACGAACACTACCACTCGGAGGAACAAAGCCTAATGATGTTTTTGTGATAGCTTAACATCTGTAGACTACAAAAATGCCTGGTGACCCTGTCAGAGTGGTAGCTGAGAGTCAGAAAGGGGTAAAATCAAGATGGCGTCCAAAAACCACAAAATTCACAAACTATGATTTGTTGAACTTGAACCACGGCATATGTCTCAATAATTCAAGAATTAGCATCGTATAGCTTAAGTTGGCAAGACACCAGTCCCCTGCCAGTGTCCCAAAACTTGATTCAACACAAAAAAATGGATAAAAAATACTTGATGGTGGAGAAAATAAATTCTAAAACAAATACACAAACAAATTGATGTACTTTCCAATCATTGTAATTTTTTCTTAAAATAATCGTGTTTTTCTTTCCTTAGATCCTCAGCGATTGTTGCACAATACACGACAATAAATGTACCCTTCCTCTAAGCAAGACCTGCGCAAAAGCATACAATGGAACGAAGTACAGCATATATCCCATGTGACATGTATTAGATTAACGAAGACCTCTCTGAAGTATACATTCTGAGTGTGGAATGGTTTATCGGGGTTGTAATGTACCATACTATTAATTCCACAGATCATGGATTACATTTAATCTTCAAAATAATGCTAAACATTGCCATTTCTCAGTCAACCTTTATACCCGAGATAAAAACCCGGTGTCTTCTGAAACAATGACCAGAGAGCTGGACTCTGAAACAGCCTGTCTTGCGTGTAAAAACATGTGAGTATCTGCTTCTTCCTGCGTACAATCCACCACCACCACTCAAAGTTTCTTCCAGGCGGTCGATGTTATCAAATGCGAGAGGAGTGGGAACACCCGGATGAATGCTGTCTGGAAGCATGTAACCTTGATCTTCTTCTTTCTCAAGCTTCTTGAGACAAAATGCAGTCTCTATCTCTTCCAGCTGAGAGTACGAAATTCCATGAACCAGACGGTTTGGAAGCCTTACTATCTCCACATTTCCAGTCAGTGTCTTTACTGCCCATGGCAGTATAATATGTTTGGCTGTTTTATACTTTACCACGCCCACGGCATAAACACAATCTTGCCCAAGAGAGTGGATGAGCCGAAGTAATCTAGATGTCAGTGGTTTTTCGGCATCACCGGACAAAAGGGTCTGCAGGAAGGCTGTAAGGGAAGATGGCAAGGGTGAATAGTTGTTTTCCAACTCGTCTGGATGTGGTGGCCATCCGTGGTGTATATGTGACTGTGAGACCTTTATGTCTTCATTTAGATAGACAGCGGCTTTTTGTATCAATTCCTCACGGCCAGCTTTCTTTGTATGCCTCCAACTCACGCTTTACTCGCATGAACTCCAAGGCCAGTTCACTCAACGATAAATTGTCAGGGACAACAAGAAATTTGCCATGCTCATTTGGGAATATTCTCAAACCGTCTTTGAATTCCCCTTCCAGCTTGCGACGAACGTGATTCTTCGTTTGCCTTCGAATGTTTTTTAAAATCTTTTTAACATATGTGGACATATCAATATTTGATCTTCATTTAAACAGTATCGATAGATAAAGGTGATCAAATTGAACAAAAAACAATGAAAAATTGACTTTTCAATAATTTATTCAACAAAAAATTAACAGAGATGCCATTTCCTTCTGTGGAAAAAGTAAGTACACCCTTGGCTCTAATAGGTGGTATTGCCCCCTTTGACAGAAACAACCTCAAGTAGGCGTTTCTTAAAACTGTCTACCAGTCTCTGACATCGACTGGGAGAAATTTTTGCCCACTCCTCCATGCAGAATTCTTTCAGCTGAGCGATGTTTGAGGGGTTTCTTGCATGCACAGCTCGTTTCAAATCCCCCACAACATCTCGATGGGATTTAGATCCGGGCTTTGACTTGGCCATTCCAGAACCCTCCATTTCTTTCTTTTAGGCCATTCCTTGGTGGATTTACTGGTATGTTTAGGGTCATTGTCATGTTGCAGGGTCCACCTTCGGTTGAGCTTCAACTTTCGGACAGATGGCCTCACATTATCCTCAAGCACCCTCTGGTACAATGAAGAATTAATAGTGGATTATATGATGGTGAGCTGCCCAGGCCCTGATGCAGCAAACCTGCCCCAAAACATAATATTTCCACCACCATGCTTTACAGTTGGTATCAGGTTCTTGTGGTCAAATGCTGTCGTTGGTTTTCGCCAAACATGTCTTCTGGTACCGTGGACAAATAGTTCTACCTTTGACTCATCTGTCCAGAGCACATTGCTCCAGAAGTGCTGGTCTTTGCCTAGGTGTTCATTGGCAAACTTTAGTCTTGCCCTGATGTTCTTTCTGGACAGCAAAAGTTTCCTCCTGGCACACCTCCCATGTAGATCAAATTTGTGCAGCCTCTTTCTAATGGTGGACTCGTGCACTTTGACATCAACAGTGGCAAGAGCTACCTGTCGGTCCCGTGATGACATTCTGGGGTTCTTAGAGACTTCTTTCAGCATCTTGCGGTCTGCTCTAGGGCTGAACTTGCTGGGGCGGCCTGGCCTGAACAAGTTGGCAGTTGTTTGGAATCTTCTTCACTTGTAGATGATCTTCCGGACAGTCGAATGATTGATTTCAAATTGTTTGGAGATCTTTTTAAATCCCTTCCCAGACTCGTAGGTATCTATAACCTTCTTTCTGAAGGCCTCAGACAGCTCTTTTGATCTAGGCATGGTGACGCCGCACACTTCAACAACAAAGAGCAAACCAAACTAAATGTCTGAGGTTTAAATAAGACAGGTTCCTCCAAGATCCTCTCTAACGATGTTCTAATCATTTGCACCTGAGCTGGTGCACCTGATTCTAATTTTAGGTGTTTGAAGTAGTGATAAATGTAGGGGTGTACTTACTTTTTCCACATGCGAAATTTGCATTTATGTTTATTTAAATTATACAATGGACTACAAAATGTAAATGTTTCATGATATTTGTTATATTATATCACCTTTATCTATCAATATTATTGAAATGAAGATCAAATAGCTGTATGTTGAAATATGTTGAAAAAGTCAAAACTTTACATGGGGTGTACTTACTTTTTCACATGACTGTATACATAAATTCGGACACGAGATGAGGCTGATCGTTCATCAAGGCTTTTACCCGTTCTCCCACAGCAGTCAAGTCGGATTCCCTCAATAGTACTCTTGCCGTTATGGTTTGCTGTGGTCCTCCATCAACCCCTGGCTGTGAACCCAAAGGTTTCAACGGGAACATTCCTGTCATAGTCTGTGGGATCCCATCCCCTAGAAACCCTGCAAGTGAGGGGTATAGTCCTTCCTGCCCTATCGGTGGCAGGAACCCTGGAACGTCCGTCCCCTCGTTTCCCCCAGTAGCCCCTTGTCCTCTGAACGGGTTACCTGGGCTAAGGTAGTCCTGGGGGACGGCTGGTCAGATTCCCAGGGGGTATTCCCAATCCCTTGGAGTGACCCCTCCATTTCTAGCACCTGAGCGGGATACCACCATCCGCTAAGAACGTACAATGGAACAACCCACTTTCCCTGTGTCTTATCCCACTGGGGGCTCGTTTCCCGTCCTTCAGGGGTCCGGGTGTTGGTGACAGGGGTGGGGACAGAGGGTGTGGTTCCAGGAGCTCAGGGACAGGGCCCAGGTCTTGGGGGGGGGAGGGGTAGGTGTCTGGTAACTACCTCCCCTGTCATGGGGTCTCTAACCTTAGTCAGTGGCATTACTCACTGATTCGCCTGTTTAGCTAATTCCTTGATCATTTTCTCCTGTACTTTATCTGCTTGCTCCTTTTCTCCTTGTAGCTTCAATACCACTCCTGCCAGGCTGGCCTGTTTCGCCACTGCCTGCCTTTTCATCGCTTTGTCTTTCCACCACCCGGACACTTTCCAGTAATAGGGTGGGAAGGGTTTCTTCTCCTTCTCGACCTTCTCTAGCACTCTATACAGCGCTTCCAGCGCCTCTAGCGCGAATGATCCCTCCTCTGGCCATGGTTCACTTAGGGTCTTCGTTAGCTCAGCCCATGCTTTCCCTGGTCTTACAGCGGCATAGCTATGCTTTCTATACATAAAATATGCTGGGGTTTTCTTGAGGGGCTCACCCTCCTTCCCTGGTTTGTCTTCCATCCTGTCTGTCGAGGCTGTCCTTCCTGGGATGTTCTTGACCTACAGGTGTCGCACTGCGTCCGCCTGACCTCACGACCCCCCTCCTTTGCTAACCGTATCCCTACCCTTGGTAGGTCAATAAGCTCATTACTCTGGGTCAATGGCCTGTACTTACAATTTGTTCATGGCCCAAGCACAGACGGCGCAGGAGCGATGGACCAAACCCGGCCTGAAGAGCGGAGCATGTAATTTAGGGTAACTTTCAGCACAAGGGCTCACCTTAATCGAATCGGGTGCTGGCCGGCCTCTCCTCTCGGTTTACCTCCGGGGTCCGTCCCTTCCGGTCCTGTTCCAAGTTCGGCCCTGCTTGCTGCACCAGATGTGGAGAATCAATCCAATGTTCACTTCGATATCGGAGTAACAAGGTTTATTGAAGAACCAACATGATCATGGAGAGGTCAGCGAAAGGTCGAGGCTCATAAGAGCCAAGAGAGTTCCCAAACACTCTGACTAACTAAGACATGGGCAGCCTTTATACACAGGCAAGCCAAGATGCCTATCATAACTATTCCCAGCAAGCTAGGGAAATTTCCGAGAAAAGGGATTTTGGTCAACATCCCCCCTCCACTATCCTATTCGCCAAAACTGCTCATGCAAAGCAAAACCAAGGACAAAACCCACATGTTGTTATTGCAATATTCTTCTGAGCCTATCTCCCTCTAACAGATTTGTCCAAGTTCTCTCAAGTTGTTATTTCCTAAAGCCCGTGTGAACTGTGCCTGAACTGTCCCAAGCCACTAATCTTTCTACATAATTTAATAAAGCAGAATCCCAGAGCATAAATGAATTAAAATATAAAGCAGAGTATAATCAAATCCATAATCAAAGTCAAAGGAGCATAATCAAATGCACGATCCCCACACATCTACGTAAAGAAATAGCATATACGTCACCCTTGCAGATCTCCAAAGAAATGGCTTCACATCAGCTGTATTTATGCAGAGCAAAATGTGCTGGCAGGACCAGCGCAGCAATGTTAACTCAAAAGATAAGAGTGTGGTTCTGCCCACACAGCCTCCACTTCCCCCTCAAGGTTACACAAACAGCACACACAAGCAAGCCAAAAGATAATATGTAGCGTGCACCAACCAGATGGTCAGCCTTGAATTATTCCCCAGCAACATAGCAAGCTTGCTATTCTACACAACATTTGTTTTTGTCAGTAAAGCATAAACAGAAAACCCACAAGGACTCTGGCAAGCACAGCATTACTCAATGTTCCCATAATGAAACCCTTCTACCAATGTGATTAGTCTACCCATGTGATTAGGCTACCCATGAGGCTCCTAGATCCCTGATTGGACAGGAATGACAATTGCTATTTAATCCACCTCCACATAGCAGCACATTACAATCAAGGTGTAGTGCAATTCACCTTTTGGGTAGCCTTTGTGTCACAACTCTCTTTCTACAGCTCTGGTACATTCCAAACCACATCACATAGAACTGAAATTATTACACCATCGATGTGGTATAATGTTATTCACATCCGGCACGTGGACAGATAGTTTCCGTGGGGTGAGTTGCTGCCACTGTTGGATTATTGTGAAGACCATGTAGCAAAATATCAAAAATGTATCAAAAGTCCAAAGACATAACTACTGTTACCCCCATCCTCTTCTTTACTCCAACCTCTCCCAGGAGAAACTGGGTGTCGAGAATTTTAAGAATCAATCTGTAGGAGCTGGGCTCCAACGCAAATCGGAAGAATGGACGCGACAAAAAGCTGGAATTCGTCCGAGTTTCTTTATTGTGTAAAATCAACTCGGGTACCCTCAAAAGCCCGTTTATCGGGCAGCAATATATATACACATTATCCCGGAGTGTTTGCCCGGGAAAGGTGAGACCGAGCGTGCCCGGGCGTCCTGGGCGAAACCTGGAAAGGCGAGTCTGGACATGCCCGGGCGTCCTGGACGAGACCTGGCAAGTCGAGAGCAGGCATGCCCGGGCGTCCTGGACGAGCCCTGGAAAGGCGAGGCTGGGCGTGCCCGGGCGTCCTGGGCGAACCCTGGAAAGGTGAGTCTGGACATGCCCGGGCGTCCTGGACGAGGCCTGGCAAGTCGAGAGCGGGCATGCCCGGGCGTCCTGGGCGAGCCCTGGAAAGGCGAGACCGGGCGTGCCGGGCGTCCTGGGCGAGCCCGGCATGGTGATCGCTTCGCGTCCTCGGTAGGTGCAAGGCGATTGTGTATACCCAGCGGTAGCCGCTACACACGTCCCCCCAGAATCGACTTGCACCGGCAGGGTCAATTTAAGGGGGGTCCTGATGACCAGGCTGAAGTGACCCCTGGCGGGTCGTGGGGGGGGGGGTCCGGTGTGGTGGTGGGTGGTCGAGTGGGGGCACCGTGGATGGGGGGCGGCCTCGCCGCGGCGGATGGGCAAACCGTGGCGGTTGGTCGATGTCCAGGTGTGCCGGCTTGAGGCGGTCCACCGCAATCCGGTCCGACCTGCCGCCGATGTCGATGACGAACGACTTGTCATCCCGTCGCAGGACCCGGAAGGGCCCGTCATACGGCGGCCGGAGTGGCCCCCGATGTGCATCATGACGCACAAAAACGTACTCCGCTGTACGAAGCGCTGGGGGGGACGTAGGACTGGGGGTCACCGTGGTGGGACGTTGGCACGGGGGCAAACCGTCAGGCGGTCTCCTGGAGGTCCGAGCGCTGGTGAGCTGTGGACCAAGGACTGGTAGCATCGGGCACGAATTCGCCCGGGACGCATAGCGCCTGGCCGTAGACAAGCTCGGCGGTGGATGCCCGGAGGTACTCCTTGGGGCCGTGCGGAGGCCCAAAAGGACCCACGGCCGCCGGTCGGCCCAACCGCCGTCCTGAAGGCCGGCCATGAGCGCGGCCTTCATGGAGCGGTGGAACCGCTCGCACACCCCGTTGGCTTGGGGGTGGTAGGCCGTGGTACGGTGGAGCTTGACCCCCAGGTTGCGGGCGACCGCGCCCCACAGCTCGGAGGTGAACTGCGGTCCGCGGTCCGATGAGATGTCTGCCGGTGCGCAGAAGCGGGCGACCCAGGTGGCGATGAAAGCCTGCGCCACGTCGGCGGGGTGGTGGAGACGAGGGGAACGGCCTCCGGCCACCTGGTGGTCCTGTCCACCATGGTGAGCAGGTGTGTGAAACCCCGTGATGGGGGGAGGGGGCCCACCAGGTCCACGTTGACGTGGTCGAAACGTCGTTCGGGCACGGTGAAAGGTGCCAGCGGGGCCTGGGTGTGTCGGTGGACCTTGGCCTGTTGGCAGGCTGTGCAGGTGCTGGTCCAATCGCGGACGTCCTGTCGAAGGCCGTGCCAGACGAATCGCGCCGACACCAGCTTCTGGGAAGCTTTCCGGCCTGGGTGGGAAAGGCCGAGGAGGGAGGCAAAGATGCGGCGTTGCCAGGTAACGGGCACGATGGAGCGAGGCTGGCCTTGGGAGACGTCGCAGAGCAGGACAGTGTCCGCGAAGGGGATGTCGGCCAGGCGGAGGCCCGTGTCCGCCGCCCGGAGGGCTTGCACCATGGTGTCGGTGGTTTGGTCAGCCGCCATAAGCGCGAAGTCCACGCCGAGGTGGACCACGTTCGCGCTGGCCTGAGAAAGACAGTCGGCCACGGCGTTGTCTTTGCCGGCGATGTGCCGGATGTCCGTGGTAAACTCCGACACGGCGGAGAGGTGGCGCTGTTGGCGGGCCGACCATGGCTCCATGACCTTGGCCATTGCGTAAACCAATGGCTTGTGGTCGACGAACGCCGTGAAGGGTCGGCCCTCCAGGAGGTGGCGGAAATGGCGAACGGCCAGGTGTAGACCGAGGAGCTCGCGGTCAAACGTGCTATATTTGAGCTCGTTTGGCCGGAGTTGCCGGCTGAAAAAAGCGAGTGGCTGCCAAACCCCGTTCACCCATTGCTCATGTACGGCGCCCACTGCGTAGTCGGAGGCATCCGTGGTGAGGGCGATGGGAGCGTTGAGCAGCGGGTGAGCAAGCAGCGGGTGAGCGAGCAGTGTTGCGTCGACGAGGGCACGCTTTGAGTTTTTAAAGGCCGCGTCCATGGCTGCAGACCAGATGACGTCGTGCTTGGCTGGCTTGCCCCGGAGGGCTTCGTAGAGGGGCCGCATGAGTTGAGCAGCGCGGGGCACGAAGCGGTGATAGAAATTCACCATTCCAAGGAATTCCTGCAGGGCCTTTATGGAGCGGGGACGCGGAAACGTGGCGATGGCCTCAACCTTCGTTGGCAGTGGCACGGCCCCGTTCTTGGTGATGTGGTGACCCAAAAAATCAACGGCCGTCGTGCCGAAGTGGCATTTGGCCAGGTTGACGATGAGGCTGTGCTCGCTGAGGCGCCCGAACAGTGTTCGGAGGTGGAGGAGGTGCTCGGCCCGGGACGTGCTGGCGACGAGGATGTCGTCCAGGTAAACGAAGAGGAACGGCAGGTCACGCAGCACACCGTCCATAAGGCGCTGGAACGCCTGAGCCGCGTTATTGAGGCCAAACGGCATTCACAGGAATTCGAATAAGCCGAACGGCGTGATGACGGCTGTTTTGGGGACGTCGGCCGCCCTGACAGGTGCCTGGTGGTATCCCCGTATTAAATCGATCTTCGAAAAAATGACCCGTCCTGCCAAACGAGCGGAGAAGTCTTGGATGTGCGGGATCGGATACCTGTCGGGGGTGGTAGCGTCGTTAAGGCGGCGGTAGTTGCCACATGGGCGCCAGCCGCCCCCTGGCTTTGGGACGATGTGCAGTGGCGAAGCCCACGCGCTATCGGAGTGCCGCACGATGCCGAGGTGTTCCAAAGCGTCGAACTCGGCTTTGGCCACGGCGAGCTTGGCTGGGACGAGGCGGCGGGCTCTGGCGTAGACCGGTGGGCCCGTGGTTGGTATGTGGTGCTCGATCCCATGTCATACTGTGACGGCCAAAAACGTCCGTGAGCCGGCGAGCAAAAAATCCGTGAGCAGGCGAGCAAACTCGTTCACCGCCGAGAGGGCGCATGCCAGCTCGGTCGGCGCGGAGCTGCTCAATGTGCATGCCAGGGAGATGAAGGTCTCGGCATTGACGAAGCGACGCCGTTTGACGTCAACCGGCAGCCTGTGTGCGCAGAGGAAGTCGACGCCTAGCAGAGCCATGGGCACGCTTGCGGTTACAAAAGTCCAATTAAAGCGTTGGCTGCCGAAGCAGAGGGTGACGTTGCGTGGGCCGAAGGTGCGGATGGCCGATCCGTTGGCCGCAACCAAGGAGGGGCCGCAAACCGCGGACTGCCTGTCCTGATCGGAGGCGGGTATGACGCTCAGTTGGGCGCCGGTGTCACACAGGAAGCGCCGTCCGGACGCTTTGTCCCTGATGAAAAGTAAGTTGCCCGTGTGGCTGGCGCTCATGGCTGTTAATGAACGCCGGTCCCGGCAGTTTCCCGACTTGCCGAAGGTGCACGGGGGTTGGCATGTCCGGGCCTTCTGTCCGAACCTGGCATGATAGTAACACCACGCTTGGTCAGGTGGAGGCCCCGGTCGTCGTGCTGGAGGTGGTCGGCGCGGCGTAGCGGCCGCCAATTGCGTCGGCAGCTCGGTCGTCGACCGTGCCGGGTGCTCGGGTGCCATGGGCGTTGCTTCTGACGGCGGTGGGCTCCAGGTCGCTGCTCCGATGTGTTGGCCTGCCGCGGAGATCTTGTCGGCTTCCCTGGCGAGGGCGCGGGGATCCGTGATCGTCGTGCTTTCCAGGGCGAGGCGTACCTGGCTAGGCAGCTGACGGAGGAACAGCTCCCAGAACAGAAAAGCCGGAGAGTGCTCGCCGAGCAGCGAGAGCATGTAGTCCATTCGCTCGGACGGGCGCGTGTCGCCGAGCTCGGGCAGGTCGAGCAGGCGCCGTGCGCGTTCCGCCGATGAGAGGGTGAAAGCGTCGAGGAGGAGCTTTTTAATCGTGTCATATTTGTCAGCGGCTGGCGGGCGCTGGAGGAGGCTGAGGGCGCGGGCCGCGGTGGCTGAGCCGAGTGCTGCTACCACATGGTGGAAGCGGGTGTCGTCGGCTGTGATGCCTCGCAGGGTGAACAGGGAGTCCGCCTGGGCGAACCAAACCGCCGCGTGAGCCTCCCAGAAGGTAGGCAGTTTGAGGGCGACTGCCGTGTTCATGTTGGGTCACCAATGTAGGAGCTGGGCTCCAACGCAAATCGGAAAAATGGACGCGACAAAAAGCTGGAATTCGTCCGAGTTTCTTTATTGTGTAAAATCAACTCGGGTACTCTCAAAAGCCCGTTTATCGGGCAGCAATATATATACACATTATCCCGGAGCGTTTGCCCGGGAAAAGCGAGACCGGGCGTGCCCGGGCGTCCTGGGCGAAACCTGGAAAGGCGAGTCTGGACATGCCCGGGCGTCCTGGACGAGGCCTGGCAAGTCGAGAGCGGGCATGCCCGGGCGTCCTGGGCGAACCCTGGAAAGGCGAGTCTGGACATGCCCAGGCGTCCTGGACGAGGCCTGGCAAGTCGAGAGCGGGCATGCCCAGGCGTCCTGGGCGAGCCCTGGAAAGGCGAGACCGGGCGTGCCCAGGCGTCCTGGGCGAGCCCGGCATGGTGATCGCTCCGCGTCCTCGGTAGGTGCAAGGCGATTGTGTATACCCAGCGGTAGCCGCTACAAATCCATGTTGTATTTGATGTTTGAAATCGGATAAGTCAAATATAAATCCCCAAGGATTTTCAGCTTTTTGCCATCAAGTGTTAAACAAGATTTTGCCACATTATTATGTCTTAACCACCCCTTCCTCCCCTCCTGCCACCCTTATCAGGTATACATACAGCACATAAAATACTGGAACATCATGAATGCGACCACTCCAATGAAACTAGGTCAGTCTGCAAGCCTTCTGAATGGCTACAAGTCAGACCTCTGCCCAACACAGCCGTTTCATACTTCGAGTAAGCCCGCCCTCTATGAGCAACAAGTGATAGTTAAGAGCCCAGACCACAATGCCAAATGGTCATCACCTATGATCAGTCTCCACGAGAATGTCGAGGATTTCCACAGTGCCATTCAGCAGATCAAGCTGCGATCGATGTCGTTTGAGGATACAGCAAGTGAAGGGGGTGCAACAGCAGTTTGGCCCACGGGGGCTCTTCTCCTTGCTGGGTTAACACCCTCCGCATGATGGAAAGCAATCACAGATCTTTCAGAGCAACTGGGGCTCGATTTGGCAATGGAGCATTGGTCCTACGTTCTGGTCCGGCGCTCACGCAAGGTCGGAACCGCAACCCATCCGTACTACCAGAGGGGTATTTTGGGTAACCCGGATCCCTCCATAACTTTGAGGCCAGAGACATTGACTGCTCTCAAATCTCACGAGAAGCTAAAGAAGGAATCCACCAACATCAGCATGGCTGGAGCCAATGGATACCTGAGTTTATACGAAACCTTCGGTTCGCACTTCATATCCAGAGTTGACGCAGGTGAGTTGATCTTCCAGGTTTTCACTTTGCAGAACCTGGTTACAAGAAGGTCGTCAATGTCTACACTAACCATCCCAGTGACCTTAGCGGCCCAACTTCCCACTCTTTTGCCCTGTTCACCATCCCTCGTAATGACGCTGGTTACGGTTACACAGCAGAAATCGGCAGCATCTGCATCGCCAGCAAAGACCCCTCAATGGAGACGTCTCTCAAAGATGGACTCTGGTTTGATCATAAATATGCGGGAACAAACAGCATCTTTGCGCCATACCTCCGTTCTGGTGCCGTGAACGTCAACACCATCTTCAAGAAGGTCGTCGCTATATCAGTCGAGTTGGCCTCTCTTGGAGTCTTCGCCGAGTACTACCGCATGCTGATATGGCGCCGCATCTTCAAGGGCGCCATGTACACCAAGTACATGAATGGTTCAAAGGTGGCTCCTTACTTCAGCAACAATTGCCCCTATGATCTGAAGTCGGTTTTCAAGGGTTCCAACCCGATAAGTGGTGACGGCCTTCTCTCGACACTCGCTACACCTACCATCAATGTATGGCAGGAGTTGATTGACCTGGATATGATCAAATTGCAATTCCCAGACCTGGTGAAGACATTCAGTGTGTTTGCAAGTGGAATCCTGGTGAGTTATTTGACATCTTTATGAATAGTTTAAGAGATCAATTCATTCAACTCTGCCCACCTAACTCTGACAAAACATGCTCGTACTTGCGTACAGTTCGCACTGCGGCCTATGTTGTGTATTCAACGCCATCAGATTAATTTTTCTATTTAGGAAAAAGCTTCAAAATAACTTTGCAGCCAATTGGATTTTAAGCATGCATCCGATTTACACTAAAGAAAGTTGAGGCGTTTCGCCACGGCTAGTGTTGTTGAAAATGAATGGATTTGAAACAAAATAAATCCCAAACAAGAAAAGGCACAAATAATTAATCAAATGCGATTTAGCAGGCCACTCTTGCTCTTTTCTGCAGGAGAAAATGGCAGGCAAGCTGTGGTCTCTTAACACACGTCAAATACACGTATTTGATTGGTCAGCTGGTTCTAAGGGCAGAGCTTCATGAATCGGTGTATTTTTTTTTTTTTTTTTTTTTTTTTTTTTGTATACAAGATCGAGGCTCGTGAAAGAGCTTACATTAATCACACAAAAAGACAAACCGACACACAAAACACAAAAAACAAGGGGAGCGGCAGACAAGATGGGGAGAGAGGGGGAAGGACACAAAAGAGAGGGGGAAGAGGGGGAAGGACACAAACACAACATTTGAGAGCAGGGACATCGGGAGGACTTGGGGGGAGGTGGGAGAGGATTAAAACATATGAACACTGCAAGGACTCTGGGGTGAATTACCGGGGGTAGAAAAGATCAAGGTTTTCGATGGGGGAAGATAAGAGATGGTGGTGAACAGCTGTTTTAAAGACCTGGAGGGAGGAGTGGGATTGAAGGGAGTGGGGGAGTTTGTTCCAGAGGCGGGAGAAAAGGGGAATGAAAGAGTGAAGGTGAGCAGAGAGCCTAGACTTTGGCAGTTTAACCATAAGAGGGTTGCAGGCAGATCTTGTGCGACCTGAAGGAATATTGGGGGGACAGAGCACAGATAGAGCTGGGGGAGCAAGGCCGGAGAGGAGTCGGTAGAAGCCAGAAAGACCACCAACCTGCCTGCGGTGAGTGAGTGAAAGGCCCTCGGCGTTGACTACATCGCAGGAGATTCCAATGATTCTGAAAGCTTTGGCCTCAACAGCGTGAAGCCGAGCAAGGTGTGAGGCAGAAGCACCAGCCCAGAGGGGGGAACAGTATTCCATTGAGCTGCGGATGAAAGCCTTGTATGTGGTGACGAGCTCACGTGTGCCAAGGAAGGACTTCGCATGACGGAGGATGCCCAGTCGGCGACTGGCTTTGGAGGCCAGCTTGGAAATGTGGTTTTCCCAAGAAAGATCATGGCAGATAGTGAGACCCAAAAGCTTGAGCGACAGAACTTCTTGGAGAGGATTGTTGAGAAAGTAGATGGGAGGGTTGTCCAGTCGGTCCTTTCGGAGAGACATTGTAAGAGTGTGAGATTTGTCAGGATTGAAAGACATGTTCCACTTGTTTGACCAGTCTGTGATTTTGTCCAGGTCTGCAGAGAGTGAGGAGGCTGCAGACTGCCGATCTGAGGGATGAGGAATGGAGCGACAGAGAGTAGAGTCGTCAGCAAAGAGATAGAGAGGATTTTCAAGAGAGTCAGAGAGATCATTGATGAAGACCAGAAAAAGCACAGGGCCCAGAACACTACCTTGGGGAACTCCAGCCTGAACAGGAAGAGGAGATGAGAGAAACCCATTCAGGGCCACACGTTGACTACGACCAGAGAGGAAGTCCGCCAGCCATGCGTGGAGATTTCCATGGATACCAAAGGAGGAGAGTTTGGAGAGCAGAGCAGGGTGCCAGACCGTATCGAAGGCACGTGAAATGTCAAGGGAGACAGCTCTAATTTCCTGTTTGGCGTTGAGGACCTCCATCCATTGTTGAGAAAGCAGAAGCAGCATGTCCAGAGTAGAGTGACCAGGTCTGAAACCAAATTGATGATCAGAGATCAAGCCATTGGAGAAGAGGAAAGATTTAATATCTGAAGCAATGATGGATTCCATGACTTTGCTGATAATTGGGAGAAGGCTGATTGGTCTGTAGATGCTGGGATCTGTTTTTGCACCTTTTTTGTGCAAAGCGGTGATGTTGGCTGATTTCCAAGCAGATGGCAGATGACCTTGAGCAAAAGAGAGGGTGAAGAGAACAGAAAGAGGGAGTGAAAGAGCAGAAGAACATGATTTTAGGACCCGTGGGCTGATGCCGTCAGGACCAGTTGCAGAATCAGAGTCGAGGGTTGACAGAAACTTTTCCACCTTGTCAGGAGGAAAGGACACAGAGTCCAGGAGCAGCTGGGTACGACTGGGTACGGTGGGTACAGAGAGGGATGGGTTTGGGACACAAGATTTAGAGGCAAACACAGAGTTGAGGCATTCAGCTTTTTCACGTGCGGAGTCAGCCGTTAAGCCGTTTGAGGTGAGGGAGGGGATGGAGGGGGAACAAACACCAGAAACAGATTTGACCAGACGCCACCAGGATTTGGAAGAGGGAGAGATATAAGAGAGTTCGGTCTTGAGAATGGTGAGATATTGTTTCCTGGCTCTCCTGAGGGTGGACACACACTTGTTTCGGGCTTTGTGAAAGGAAATGAGATTTCCTTCCGTTGGATTTGCTTTCCAGGAGACGAAAGCAAGTTGTTTCAGGGCAACAGCCTCACCACAAGATTCCGTGTACCATGGACGGGAGGAAGGGTATGACAACTGAAGACGAGATGGGATAAATCTGTGCATGAGAGAGAGCAATTTACTTTGAAAGAATTCCCAGGATGAGTTGATGTCAGAGGCGGTAGAGATGGGAGACCAGTCCAGATGATTGATGGCTGCTTGAAGACCGTGACATGTTGGCCTTAGTGAAATGCCAGACTCGTCGACGCTGAGGAGGCTCTCTGAGAATGGTCAGAGAGATGTCCACTTTGACAAGCACATGATCAGATGAGCCGATTGGAGCAAAAGAAGAGCAGCAGACATTTTCAGGGAAGTTTGTCATAACCAAATCCAGAAGAGAAGATGCTCCGTTGACTGAGATCCGGGTCGGGAAATTGACAGATTGTGTCAGTCCCAGTGAGTCGCAGAAGTCCTTTGCTGAAGAGCCATGGCTGGTGAGAGAGGTACCCACACCCAGCCAACTGGCATGGTGACAATTGAAATCACCACATATGAGGAAGAGAGAGTTGGAATGGGTAGATAGAAGTTGGTCCATATTATCAGACAGTGAGATGTAGATGGAGTCATCGCTGATTGGTGGACGGTACAACACACATATGAACAAAAGGTGGGAGCGAAGGGGAAGCCGTAGCCAAAGGTATTCCTGGGGGTGAGGTGGAGAGAGGGCAGTGGAGGGCGAGTGAGGAAGAGAGTTTTTTATAAAGATAGCAACCCCACCTCCAGGACGAGGCTCAGGTCTATCATACCGGAGGAGGGAGTAACCTGGGAGAGATACCAAGGCATCAGAGACATCATGAAGGAGGAAAGTTTCTGTTAAGCAGATCACATCTGGTTTGTCAGAAGCAACCTGTATGGAGAGGTCAGTCAAGTTTGAGCGAAGGCCCCGGATGTTTGAGGTCCATACCGTTAATGAAGAGGAAGGGGGAGCATCGGGTCCAGAACAGGGGGGGGGGGAGGGGTAGGGTAAGATGTGGAAGAGGAGGAAGAGGTAGGGAGAGCTGTTGAAGGTGTGTCAGAGATTACAGAATAGCTTGGAGAAAGGGAAGAATGGGGCGGACAAAAGGTTTGATGGAGATTGGGTGAGGCACAGTGAGGTGTTATTTGAGGAGGGGGAAGAGCAAGGCAGAAGGTTTGGGGAGATGAAGGTGAAAGTTGGAAGGAGGAAGAAGCAGGGAGGATGCTTTGAGGAGGAGGGGTGAGAGGGGAGTCTAGGAGGGGAGGAGCGAGGGAGAGTCTCGGAGGGGAGGGGTGTGGGGGGAGTTTAGGAGGGAGGGGAGGGAAGGGGCAAGGGGGGAGATTTGAAAGGGATGGGTGATGGGGAGGATTTGGAGGGGAGGGGTGAGATTGGATTTTGAAAAGTGTACGATTCATGGGAAACGAACATTTTTTGCAAAATGAGTTTGAGACCTTCGAGTCAAAAATACGTTTGAGGACACTGGAGGAGGGATGGAGTTCTGGATAGTTTAGGGAATGTAGAAAGGAGTAACTGTAAGAGATGGTATTATATATATTGTTGTGGATATGGGATTTGGCCTCCATCCATATCCGCTTGTAAATATTCCCCTATTTCCCCAATACTCCCCAACTATCCCCAATCCCCCATTCCCTAGTCCCATTGTCTGTAAACAACACTCTGTAGAACCGACCTTCCCCTTTTTCCCCCATTAAATGTCGTGCCCAGGTTCACCGCATCTCACGTAGACAACTATAGGACATCTTGCTAGTTATTCTTAGTCTATGTCAGTTAAGGACTCGTTTCCATTAATTCTGACTCTTCGTTACACCAGAATGTGATTGTATGGCACCAGTAGTAAGTTTAGGACCTCCCAATACCTCCCCACAATCTCATCTCCGCATCCTCCCATCATCTCATGAAACAACAACACCAACAACAACAACAGCGGCGCGGGGAGTGCGCGTCCTCACTCCGGCTTGGTTAGCCGCCATTGACCATGTGCTCCGACGGGGTTACCACACAGGGGCTGACTGTCAGCTCCTCGTCAAGGGCGGAGCCCGGTAACCCCCCCGCACCCAATAAGAAGCAGCGGACCGATTCCATCTGGGGCGGAGCTAACGAGCCGAGGGCGTGTCACTCCCCGCTGGATATACGCAGCCACTACCGGAGGTGACGTCAGATGCGCCCCCAGCTTGGAGAGAGAAGTCGCCACCTCCAAGCGCTGGATACCTCCCACCTCTTTGGACCGGACCGGGTCGATTCTGCCCCTGAGCCCAGGTGCACCTTGAGCCATCGACTGCCTGCCCTCCCCTGCCATCAATCCCTGTGTGAGTCAGTCTTGTCCCATTTGTCTGTGGTCTGTCGGGAATAAGATAAGACCGTGTCTAAGTGCCCACCTTTCTGTGCTGTACCTCTTGTCCGTGTAATCTAAACATTCTGCAAACCCATATTATAACCTCCTCCGGAGGTCTTGAGAACTGTACCCCTGGTGTCATGTCATTTAACCCAGCCGTTGTGTCCTTTCCTTCATTGATCTAGCGTAGCGCGATTCGGCCAACGTTCGAGTGTAATCGGGTAACTTGTGCGAACACGGCGGCCATTCCGCTCGGCCCACCATAACATCAAAGTCGTGTCCGTAACAATATTTTTTGGAATGAATAGATTTGGTGAGCAAGACGAAAGCATCCTTTTGTAGGAAAAGAAGAAAAGGGTGTTATAATATATGAGAGAAAATAGTTGTTCAGGGAGAGAGATTATACATTTCTAACTGCGTGATCGCGAACGAAGAACGAACGAACAAAAAGAACAACAAACAAGTGAATCCTCTTGGATTGCGCTGAGGTTCGGGCATGGAATTTCTAGGAGGAAGTATAATTTGTATGCAATGAAAGTACATGTAATATGGGATCGAGTAAGATCGAGTAAGCTTCACCAGTGCGCGTGCGCGAATTTACGTCACGTCGGCAGCGAGAAGGCGTTCCCCAACACGAACCAATCAGGAACTGCCACGCCCACTTATATGATCTCAGAATTCCTGTGACAGGAATTAGCGTTACACTGGCTGGAAGTCATTCGCTAGAGGCGCTTCCTCAGCGCCAATCACCAGTGCGCGTGCGCGAATTTACGTCACGTCGGCAGCGAGAAGGCGTTCCCCAACACGAACCAATCAGGAACTGCCACGCCCACTTATATGATCTCAGAATTCCTGTGACAGGAATTAGCGTTACACTGGCTGGAAGTCAATCGCTAAAGGCGCTTCCTCAGCGCCAATAAACGAATAAGACCTGGGAAGGAAAAAAAATTTTTGGGGTTTTTTTCTTCTTTTTTTTTTGTGAGTACAGATATTAAACAAGGAGGTACGGGGTGAACGACTGGTACGAAACAGAGAACGAAAATAATTTCAGCGCATTCGACGAATCACTGAGAGAAAAACAAACCACAAGGTCGGAGACGGTACGGTAGTCTAAGCCTACGAGTACTAGGCCGCAGAATACTCGATACCATTAACCGACGATTGTGTATACATGTACGAAAAATTAGCACCGAAAATTTTCAAAAAGATACGCTATAGGTACATACACCGAAAGATAGATACAGTCTCGACAAAAACACAATTGAGAAATATCACTTAGCTTCGAAAGCGTGAGCGCATGGAGCAGCTTCGAAAAGACGTGACCTCGCCATGATCTCGCGAGACTTTACTTTAAAGGCTGTTTAAACACACCCACCCGGTCAACTCTGAGCTAAACAGAAAGACTCAATTTATCAATAAGGTATTGAAGAAAAGAAAGGTATTCAACAAGGTGTCCCCCATTATTGTGACTCTCATTGTATGTACATATATCCTCATATCATTATTTCCTTTTTGCAATAATGTAATGTAGGTCATTGGGGGAGAGAAGTCCATCGGAACAGGAACAAATGTTAATATAGTTTAGTACCTGCCTCCGAACTCACATTAAAATGTGTAAGTTGCCACAAAGGCCCCGCGCGGTACCAGGGTATATTCGTTCACATGACGTAAACACTATTTGGTCACGAACAGTTTACTTTAAAGGCCGTTTAAACACACCCACCCGGTCAACTCTGAGCTAAACAGAAAGACTCAATTTATCAATAAGGTATTGAAGAAAAGAAAGGTATTCAATAAGGTGTCCCCCATTACCCGAGATAGTTTTCCCTGTTCAATTTTAAAATGTTTAAACTTTCCCCTGAAGTGCTGTATATTATAACACATTTTTCTTCTTCTTCTTTAAAAGGTTACTTTCGACTTGCTCACCAAATCTATTCATTCCAAAAAAAAATTCCATCTCTCACAGTTCCTCCTTTCTACATTCCCTAAACTCACCTGCACTCCACCCCCTCCTCCCCCCAGCATCCTTAAACGTATCTCTGACTCGAAGGTCACAAGAAACTCATTTTGCAATAAATGTTCATTTCCCATTAATCGTACAACACTTTCTAAAATCCAAACTCATCCCTCCCCTCCAAATCTTCCCCATGACCCATCCCTTTCAAATCTCCCCCCTAGCCCCTTCCCTACTAAACTCCCCCCTCACCCCTCCACTGCTCGACTCCCCCTCGCCCCTCCCCTCATAAACTCCCCAAACCCCATCCCTCCCCTCCAAATCTCCCCCATCTCCCATCCCTTTCAAATCCCCTCCCCCTTGCCCCTTCCCTCCTAAACTACCTCCTTACCCCCCCTCGCCCTTCCCCTTAAAATCTCCCCACCCTCATTTTTTCTCCATTTCCCCCCTCTCACCCCTCCTCCTCAAAGCGTCCTCTCCGATACTTCCCCCTTCCAACTCTCACCTTCATCTCCCCCAACCTTCTTCCTCGCTCTTCCCCCTCCTCAAATAACACCTCACTGTTCCTCACCCAATCACCATCAAACCTTTTGTCCGCCCCATCCTTCCCTTTCTCCTAGCTATTCTGAAATCTTAGAGACACTGTCAACAGCTCCCCCTACCTCTTCCTCCTCTTCCACATCTTACCCTACCCCCCGCACCCCCTCTGTTCTGTATCCGATGCTGCCCCTTCCTCTCCATTAACGGTATGGACCTCAAGCATCCGGGGCCTTCACTCAAACTTGACTGATCTCTTCATACAGGTTGCTTCGGACAAACCAGATTTGATCTACTTAACAGAAACTTTCCTCCTTCAGGATGTCTCCGATTCCTTAATATCTCTCCTGGGTTACTCCCTCCTCCGGTATGATAGACCTGAGCCTCGTCCTGGAGGTGGGGTGGCTATCTTTATCAAAAACTCTCTTCCTCACTCACCCTGCACTGCCCTCTCCACATCACCCCCAGGAGAACCTCTGGCTACGGCTTTCCCTTTGTTCCCACCTTTTGTTCATATGTGTGTTGTACCGCCCACCAAACAGTGATGACTCCATCTACATCTCGCTGTCTGATAATATGGACCAACCTCTATCGACTCATCCCAACTCTCTCTTTCTTATATGTGGTGATTTCAATTGTCACCATGCCAGGTGGCTGGGTGGAGGTACCTCTCTCACCAGCCATGGCTCCTCAGCAAAGGACTTCTGCGACTCACTGGGACTGACACAATCTGTCAATTTCCCGACCCAGATCTCAGTCAATGGAGCATCTTCTCTTCTAGACTTGCTTATGACTAACTTCCCTGCAAATGTCTGCTGCTCTTCTTCTGCTCCAATCGGCTCATCTGATCATGTGCTTGTTAAAGTGTACATCTCTCTGACCATTCTCAGAGAGCCTCCTCAGCGTCTACGAGTCTGGCATTTCACTCAGGCCAACTGGCACGGTCTTCAATCAGCCATCAATCATCTGGACTGGTCTCCCATCTCGACCACCTCTGACATCAACTAATCCTGGGAATTCTTCCAAAGTAAATTGCTCTCTCTCATGCACAGATTTATCCCATCTCGTCTTCAATTGTCATACCCGTCCTCCGTCCATGGTTCACGGAATCTTGTGGTGAGGCAGTTGCCCAGAAACAACTTGCCTTCGCCTCCTGGAAAGCAAATCCAACGGAAGGAAATCTCATTTCCTTTCACCAAGCCCAAAACAAGTGTGGGTCCACCCTCAGGAGAGCCAGGAAACAATACCTCTCCTCTCTCAAGACTGAACTCTCAAACCTGTCTCCCTCTTCCAAATCCTGGTGGTGTCTGGTCAAATCTGTTTCTGGTGTTTGTTCCACCTCCATCCCCTCCCTTACCTCAAACGGCTACACAGCTGAATCCGCTCGTGAAAAAGCTGAATCCGCTCGTGAAAAAGCTGAATGCATTAACTCTGTGTTTGCCTCTAAATATTGTGTCCCAAACCCATCCCTCTCTGTACCCATCGTACCCAGCTGCTCCTGGACTCTGTGTTCTTTTCTCCTGACAAGGTGGAGAAGTTTCTGTCAACCCTCGACTCTGATTCTGCAACTGGACCTGACGGCATCAGCCCACGGGTCCTAAAATCCTGCTCTGCCGCTCTTTCACTCCCTCTTTCTGTTCTCTTCACCCTCTCTTTTGCTCAAGGTCATCTGCCATCAGCTTGGAAATCAGCCAATATCACCGCTTTACACAAAAAATGTGCAAAAACAGATCCTTGCCACTATAGACCAATCAGCCTTCTCCCAATTATCAGAAAAGCTATGGAATCCCTCATTGCTTCAGATATCAAATCTTTCCTCTTCTCCAATGGCTTGATCTCTGAGCATCAATTTGGTTTCAGACTAGGTCACTCTACTCTGGACATGCTGCTTCTGCTGTCTCAACAATGGATGGAGGTCCTCAATGCCAAACAGGAAATTAGAGCTGTCTCCCTTGACATATCACGTTCCTTCGATACGGTCTGGCACCCCGCTCTGCTCACAAAACTCTCCTCCTATGGTATCCATGGAAATCTCCACTCATGGCTAGCGGACTTCCTCTCTAGTCGTCGTCAACGTGTGGCCATGAATGGGTTTCTCTCATCTCCCCCTTTCTGTTCAGGCTGGAGTTCCCCAAGGCAGTGTTCTGGGCCCTGTGCTTTTTCTGGTCTTCTTCAAGGATCTCTCTGACTCTCTTGAAAATCCTCTCTACCTCTTTGCTGATGACTCCACTCTCTGCCGCTCCGTTCCTCATCCCTCAGATCGGCAGTCTGCAGCTTCCTCACTCTCTGCAGACCTGGACAAAATCACAGACTGGTCAAACAAGTGGAACATGTCTTTCAATCCTGACAAATCTCACACTCTTACTATGTCTCTCCGAAAAGACCGACTGGACAACCCTCCCATCTACTTTCTGAACAATCCTCTCCAAGAAGTTCTGTCACTCAAGCTTTTGGGTCTCACTATCTGCCATGATTTTTCCTGGGAAAACCACATTTCCAATCTGGCCTCCAAAGCCAATTGCCGACTGGGCATCCTCCGTCGTGCGAAGTCCTTCCTTGGCACACCTGAGCTCCTCACCACATATAAGGCTTTCATCCACAGCTCAATGGAATACTGTTCTCCCCTCTGGGCCGGTTCTCCTGCCTCACACCTAGTTCGGCTTCACGCTGTTGAAACCAAAGCTTTCAGAATCATTGGAATCTCCCACGATGAAGCTAACTCCGAGGGCCTTTCACTTACTCACCGCAGGCAGGTTGGTTGTCTTTCTGTCTTCTACCGACTTTCTCCAGCCTTGCTCCCCCAGCTCTCTCTGGGCTCTGTCCCCCAAATATTCCTGCAGGTCGCACAAGATCTGCCTGCACCCTCTTATGGTTAAACTGCCAAAATCAAGACTCTCTGCTCACCTTCACTCTTTCATTCCTCTTTTCTCCTGCCTCTGGAACAAACTCCCTCAATCTCTTCAATCCCACTCTTCCGTCCACGTCTTTAAAACAGCTGTTCACCACCAACTCTTATCTTCCCCCATCCAAAACCTTGATCTTTTCTTCCCTCTCTAATTTCACCCCAGATCCACTTTTTTGAAATACCAACTTCTTTCCTGGAAGTCCTTGCAGTGTCCTTGTGTTTTATACTTCTCCCACCCAAACCCCCCCTTCCCACGTCTCCTCCCCCCAAGCCCTCTCCCTCCCACAGATCTCGCGATGTCCCTGCTCTCAAATGATGTGTTTGTGCTTCCATTCTCTCCCCATCTTGTCTACCGCTCCCCTTATTATATGTTTTGTGTGTCTGTTTTATTTTGTGTGATAAATGTTAGCTCTTTCACGAGCCTCGATCCTGTATAAAAAAAAATATATATATATATCTAAGAAAGCCCCTTTCCCAAATGTAACAAGGCATCAATTTTCCCCAACATTTAACGTAAAGCATGCATTGATCATATAAAAAAGGAAAATGTGGGGAAAAAAACAGGTGCATTGGGTTTTGGTGAGGTTATCCTGCAAGCCTTATATGAGCTCTTACACGGGCCTTGAGTATGCATACCAAAAAAAAAAAAAAGCTGTCCCCTCTGCTACATGTATGCATTTTCCTGTGCTTCACTGTTGTTGTGAAAGGGACGATTCAAAAAAAAAAAAATTCCACTACTATTCCATGTGATCAAATTATGTGGATTATAAACCATTTCAATGTGTTTCTCTATGTTGGAATAAAGATTGCATGAATATCAGCTTTGGTACGTTCTCTACTCCTCGTGATTTTGCACTGAATTTGTTCCACAGATACCATCCCCCAACGACAATGCAGCCATTGATATTCCTGGTACGCGTACGGTTACGATGCTTGGACACGTGATCGCAAGTGGTGGTTCTGGGCCCGTGCCTCCCAATCTTCGTCTTGAAAGTTCCTCCTTTAAAGAGATAAAGAGTCGTCTCTTTTGTGGTGAGTTTTACGGAGGTCTTCAGATCAGCAGTTGTGAAGGCGATGGTGATCGGCTGCGTGATCATGAATGGCCTGATGTTCCAGGAAAGCAACGGTAAAGTCTCGGTGGTACGCGATGTCAGAGAGTCTCCTACGATGATAGTTATCGCTGAGCACCTGACAGACATCCAGTTTGCCCTGATTGCAGCAGAGGCCCGTCTCAACTTTCTCCTGGCAAACCCCAATCATCAGGGTCCAAGTCTACATCTCATGAAGCGGTTCTTGCTATTAGTGGAGTGGCTTATGGAAATGATCGTGACACGCTGGCCCAAAGCACTAAATTTGGCACAGTTATACTTTAGGACCATACAAAACTTTTGAGAGGGGGCTGCCCGATTTTCGAGGCCCAGGTCAAGGTCAGGTCAAGGTCAAAGGTCAAATTATGTGTTTGTCACGTTTTTGCCATATCCAGCTCATAGCTGTCATAGAAACATTATCTCAGTGTATAAATAATCATTTTTAAGGACAAGGAATCCATTTGTATTATGGAAAATATCCTCAGGTGCTGCCATATTGTATTTCAAGGTCAGGTGAAGGTCAAAGGTCAAATTATGTGTTGGTCATTTTTGCATTGGTGTTTTTGACGTACATTGATACGCTGAGGGAGGATACTGGATTGGCCAGTACAGAGGAGGTCGTGGCCTGCATGACTTATGCTTCACAATTTCCGCGACAGAGACACAGTCCTGTGCATGGCAGTCCTGCGTTCCTGCACGTGCAATTCTTTGAACAAGTGGGTGTCGCCTTACATCCGCACTTGAGTAGTTCTCTACAACTAAGAGCAGCAGCTGACAGGGTTGTCCAGGTTGGACGCCACCCGGTATCTGCTTTGGTCCACCCAAAGCCATCTGGATTTGGTGCAGCTAGGATGGGCTTCAGACTCTCTCTCCAAATGCTGGCTTGGTACAGGCATCGATTTACATGCTGGAGCAGTGCGTTCTGAGTTGGAGGAAGCTTCTCCATCATCTTCACTCTCCTTGGGAATAGCTCCTGTCGAAGGTCATTCACATTGACATGTGGGGTTGTGTTGTCGTACATGATACACGTAAACCGCTCGATCACATTGAATGCTGGAGATGTAATCACCTGTGGAACAAACGCAGTCAGGGACGTAATGTTGAATCCTTCTGTGGCTGTCGGGTAAGCTTTCCATGCCTTCCAAGCTGACTTTTTGCCTTTACCACTGAATTGGGATGTTACATCAGAGCCAGAGAATGCATGGAAAAAGGGCAGAGCACAAGCTTTGTTTTCCCCAAGTTCCTGGCAGATTGAGTTGACATGGTAATAGCGGAAGTGTTTACCAGTACCAAAGCCAACCCATAGTTGCATACCTGGATGGTGCTGCACAAGATCATGAAACACTCCCACCAGAATCACAATCACGTCTGTGTCTACGGTTCTGATGAGAACAGTAGTCGCCCCTTCCCTTAGGGCATCGTTTACATGAAGACATATTCTACTGTCTGCTTCTTCGTGATCACTCTCTCCCATTGTGATGTTAGCCTGATTCGATTGGACTCGTGGACCAGATGTAATGTAAACCTGTTTGGTAAGCGGATAGTCGTGTTTGACTACGTCCTCCGTCAGCAGTGTGAAAAGCTCCATCTTGTTGGTAGGACCCTGTAGAAAGCCAGCGAAGTTACTTGGTAACTTCGTATTGCGGGATACCTTTCTACGTAATCCTTTCCCTCGTTTCTCTCGAGTTGTGGCTTTGAGGCTGTCGGGTCGGTAAGTGTCCCAAACGATGTCCATCCTGGAACAGCCTTGAAGTTGCCTTTCTATCCAGGGGATGAAGATATTGTCACTGTATTCGCCGAACGTAGAAGTGTTTTCTTGGGGCAGGGCATGTACAATGGCAGCACCATCAACCACTTTGGCGTCAAAATAAGTGGGTGTTTCTGGCTGGACACTTGCATCAATGCAATGCAATAGCTCTGATTTATTGCTTGGTAGTCGGAGTCTCCCATGCAAAGACAGTGCTGGCGGCCACGGGTGGTTTTCATGTTTAAAGAACACCTCCAGTTTGGTATTACGGACTTGGGCAGCGACAAACAGCTGACTGAACAGATTGCAGTCACTCTTTATTTCCTCGAATTGCTTTTTCGCTTTTGATTTCATGGTAGTGGAATGTGGACGTTTAAATAGAGGAAGTTGGTTTTTCTTGATGGCCACGTAAATTGATTCATGTCTTTCAACCAGCACTGCCTTGACGTACTTGGAATACTGGTCATTACCCAAAGTTTCCATCGTGTGCAGTGCTTGGACAACCATATCATCCACACAATCATGTTTGTCCAGGGTCATGAGTTCCTTTGATGTCTCCATGAATGGATTCCCCATTGTCACTATGGCATCGCACATATCATTAACCTGTTTCTGGAACGTTTTCTGAATTGAATGTCCCTGGATGTGAGTTTGGGAGGGTTGCTCTGACGAGTGATATAATTCGTGAAACTCTGTGAGGATTCTGGCTTGCTCAGGACCTGCCACCATCCATCGTTTCAGGGCAGCTGGATTTTCAGTGAGACCGATGGCTCCACCTGATCCCTTCACTGTTTCGTTATTTTGTTCATGTGCCTGGTCGAGGGGCATGCTCGAGAATTTTCTGCTAGTCTTCATGAACACCCAGTTCTGTTTTAACTCATCTCTGATCTCATTTGGCTGGGCCTTCATATCCCTGATGTGGACCGGTAGCCAGCGGGCATAGTTGGTGTGATCTAGCACGAAAAACCAGGGCGCTAGTGCTTCCAGCACATCTATGTAGAGGGCGAAGTTCCTTTCTCTGTGTGATCGGATAAAGATGAGTACCAACAGTTCAAGCTGCAAGATTTTATCCCAGAATTCAAAAGTTGGACTGTTTCGTATCATTTTTTCTTTCCAGTCTTCAAACGTTTTTTCCTCGTGTGTATTGCACATTGTGTTGAACGCATCACGTTGCAGTTTTGCCAGGGACATTGCAGTCACCTGATGTGCGTGACGTGTCCTTGTTAGGTGTGCGACCTTCAGGAAGGAGTCTGCAGTTCCAGCAGTCGCAACACCAGCCTCACTCAGAGCTGCACACCATCCAGATCCCTCCAGGAGGTCTGCAACCATCCTCCATAGTGCCATTTCCGTATGTAGACCCCCCAGAATGATTATATATCGCGACTCGCCAAGAGTTTGTGGCCAATTCCACTGTGCATATTTTGCTAAAGCAAAAATTGGTTGATCCCCAACCATCACTGGTATTTGTCCGGGATTGCGTGTCTGTATCATTAGTTTCAGGACTTCCATCCCATGTTTCACCATGGCCATCGTTGCGGCCTTCTCATAGAAGAGGGGCAAGAGAGCACTTATCCCAGGTGGGTCTGTGACATCTGGTTGACGATCAGTGTGATGAGCAGCCCATGTTATGAAGTCGCCTTTCTCAAGGTTGTCTTTTTTGAGAAGTTGCATTTTCTGTTGTAGCCACTGATTTTCTTCTTCTATTGCTTCGTGTAAACTGTCCACGGTATCCTGCATAACAGCCCTCTCTGGAACCATTATAATGTTGGTGTTGCAAGCAACAGTTGGGACTATGCGGTAGCTGTCCGGGAGGGAAGGGTTTCTGGTACACACAGGCGGCGGAACTGTGATGGGTTGTCTGATTGTTCCTGGATTTGTCTTCGTAGGGAACTGGAACAAACTCATGCTGGTCCCATGGAAAGACCCTTCAGCTGTTTGTGATGTAGGGTTGTGGTCTAGGTTATCCAGCGCTCCTGCTGTGTACAGTCCATCGCGAATTTGTGCAGGACATACTGAATCCTCTTCAATAAACCGCTGACATACTGCATTGGTGAGCCAGTCTTCCACTTCCAAAACACGTTCGTAGCTGACACTGATACCAAGTTCTTGAAGTTGAGTCACCATTTTTTTGCTCCGTGTTTGGGTATGCACATTCAGACCTATATATAATGGCAGTGGGGGCTCTTTATCCTTTCGGTGACGTGGCTGCCCTGCTACCTTTGCCTTCTCCTTAGAGTTGAACCTGATTAGTTGACATACAGTGAGACATGCCTGTGTGTTTGCAGAATTTTAATTCTTGATATTTGATCCATATAACAGCATCGATACCAAGACTTTGAGCGAATTAGGTACTGCACTGTCCTGGCAATCGTGATTAAAACTACCGGAGAATTGGGAAAATTCTGCATCGAACATTTCTTTCCGTATAACTTTAGCTACATGCGCCATTGAGAGAGCATCTTTCTCGAAATTGCGTGACTCTAGTGCTTCTTTCAGTAATTTTTGTAGACCTTCACTAAAGACTAGAAGAGTACTTTTACCATCTGATTGTTCCTGACACTCATCTGGGTAGTGCGCGAGAAGTTTGTTTTTGAGCCGTGTCTTGTTTATTGCTTTCTCATGCCCTAATTCTGCAAGACGATGTTCATACATGTTGTGCAAGTCTGCTAATCGGAATATATAAACACCCTCTTCCACACTGCTTTCAATGAAGGATACCATTTCAGCAAATACTCTTGATTCAGTCATTTTCTCATCAGTACACCCTGTGTGTGATGCCCGAGCTCTTTGCATACTTCTGTACCGAGTTCTAAACACATCCATGCAATGCATGTGGTATTTCGCCACAATGGCAACCAAGTCCCCACCTGCTATTGTGGCAAGCAAATCTGTGTCCTGCATTTCTGTGGCCTGTTCTCTGAGCGATGTGTCTAGTTCTAATGTAGTACACATATGAAGTACACCCTCTGCTTTCTTACAGAAAATGCACATATTTATACATTTTGACTCCTCGGAAAGGCTTGAGCTGAGCGTTTTGATTTTCTCTGTCCCGTATCATCACCGCACTTTTTTTTTTTTTTTTGCATACAAGATCGAGGCTCGTGAAAGAGCGAACATTAATCACACAGAAAGACAAACAGACACATAAAACAAATAACATCGGGAGCGGTAGACAAGATGGGGAGAGAGGGGGAAGGACACAAGAAGGACTGTCCAGTGTTCCTCTTTCTCTGGTGTCTCTCTTGTGTTCTTTGCAGTTTTGTATTGGCAAATTTAAGCTGACACTTAAGGTGCCACTTTGCATGGTTGTTGAGCAAGTCATTTGCATTAACATGATCTGGAAAACATATGTCAACAGGCATTGAATGTAGTTCTCTGAAAGAGTCGACATTTCGGATAAAGGCCTCATATGATTGTAGACCTTTACCATCTTGTCTGGTCGCAGGACATTTTAATGTGCCGTCATCCTTTCCACATATGATACAGTTTGCCCAGTCCATGTTGTCTATTAGTCTTCAAATATCTCCCTTGTTTGTCGATCACTGCCTCACTGTTATTGTAGCTCAGTCACGCTGTTATCTTCCTCCTGAAATAAAAAAACCGAACATTAATATTGAGCCACCACCAACAAAATAAATCAAACGTATCAGCAGTTCTATGCACAGAACCTCCGGTCACCCCTACTGAAAGCCAAAGAAAACATTGATTTTTGTAGGTCGGCCATCTTCTAATCCTATATCAAATTTTTGTGAATGAATATGGATTAATTCCACTGATTTTAGCGATTTTAGCCCTCTCGTCGGGGATGTTATCCCCCCCCCCCCCGGTCGGGGACAGCCTGGCGCCGCCACTGCCTATATGGCCGTCACCTGGTGGAACTTCCCATAATAGTAATGGATTCATTGACTAAATATGTTGGTTATGTGACTAAGACCAGGTTTTTTTGGTTATATATAAGCTGGATATTGCAAAAACATGACAGACACATAATTTGACCTTTGACCTTCACCTGACCTTGACCTGGGCCTCTAAAATCGGGCAGCCCCCTCTCAAAAGTTTGGTATGGTCCAAAAGTAGAACTGTGCCAAATTTGGTCCTTTGGGCCAGTGTGTCACGATATCACTTAAATTTGGACTTTAGCCACCCCACTATATGGCTTGCCGGGGTTGCAGGCAGTCACGACCAGTACCAGGACAGCCAGCTAGTTGCTTTGGAGGCTAGGGCAATGTACCTTTGCGCCTGTGGCTGCCAACAACCAAGGGGTTGGGCTGCCTGTTCCTCATCTGCGGTATGACACTTACAAAGACGCAGTGAACAATGTCCAGGATGTCATTCGTATAGCTTCTGATGAGCTGAGAGATTACCAGGACAGAATTATGGCGAGGAAGAATGAGGAGCGTGAGGTGGACAGAGATAAGGCCCTCAATGAAAACATCATCAGATCTGGGAAACTTCTTCAAGACTACATTGGCACACAGGCCAGTTATCAGCAGAGCCTGGCAGGCATGTTTTCCAGCATCAGCCAAAAAAAAAGAGAAAAAGATGGACTCGGCCATGAAGCAAGTGGACAAGCTGAATGACCGCCTAGCCGAGCAGCGCACTGTTGTTAAAGAAGCCATCATCAACTACCAAGAAGCCGTCAGTGACTGGCAGAATCAGGAGACGATCAAAGCTGCCCTTGACATAGCCTCCAACCTATTTTCTCTTGGATTAAAATTGGTTGTACCAGTAACGTCAATCACTGCCTTCGCGAGTCTTGGTGCAATAGTGCAAAAGATACAAGAAGTCGTCCAAATTTTTGATGCCGTCATCAAGACCTACAGATCTATCAAGGCCCTTCCCTCAAACCCAGAAAAGGTTGTTAGTGCCTTGAAAGACGTAGGTCCAAATGGCCTGGCTATGCCTTCTTCACTCGAATGGGATGAAATGAAGGTCAGTTTTGACGCCACTCTCTCAACTGGACCAGCCATTGGTAAAAAGTTCTCACTATCTGCTGCCTTTGCAGTCCTTGTCCTTCGTGGTAAAATGCTGCTGCAAGCTCAGCAAAACGTTCAGGAAATTGCGGCAGATCTGTCGTCAGCTCAGCAGCGACTCACACTCCAGGAAGACCAAAATAAGCGACTTGATGACCTGAAGGCTAACCTGAATGCTAAACCGGAAGAGCTTGATGTGAGTAAAATTGACCTGATTGGGCTGTCCGTTCAGCTTATTTTCTTTGAGCGGCAGATGCTGATGACTTTGGCGTCGACCCTTGTAATACAGGACAGGGCCTTGCAGTACGAGTATCTTCGACCACCAAGTCCGATCGGTTCCTTCACGATGCTTGATCTGCAGCTTACCATATTCAATCAGTCACAAAGTATCAACCATGCCCTGATGGTTCAGCCCCTCCCTATGGATCAGGACCTCCCAGTCATTTATGAAATCCATGGTGTCAATCCGGAAAGCATCATCAATGGCAAGCACTTCACATTTAACATCCCTTTCAACGTGCGTGAGTTTGCATCATACAACTACGTCCGGGTGAAGAGTGTAACAGTAGAAATTGGTGGCATTACCTGCACCAAAAGTGGCAAGTACTACACGGAACTTGTCTTTAATGGGAATCCATTCTATGATCGTGGCTTCAACAGTGAGATTCTAACATTTCTATCAACATCTCGTATTTTCACAGGACGTCACGATGTTCGCTCCAGTAGCCATATGATGTCTGATGAGCCGAATGCTGAGGAGAGCCCACATGTGTTCATAGCCACAACTGGTCAAAACACTTTCGATGGGAAAATTTCTAGCATCACCCCTTTCTCGGCCTGGCAGGTGTCTCTGCCCAAAACTATGAGCAATGAAGACATCCAATTTCACAATTTCTCCCCTGGTGTCACTCTCCGTCTTATCTTTCGCATCTATGTTCAGTGGAAGGAGAGGTCAAACTCTGCATTGCAAAGCCACCGGATCTCCATGCTGAACCTCGTACGTGGAGAATATTCCCAGGCTGCTCATTCCTCTGCTTCAAAGATCAAAGCAAAGGAATCCAAGAATATCCAACCAATGAAAAGCCAAGAGCTCATTACAAAGGCGACTGCTTTGATGATGCCCACTGCTATTCAATCAACCGAAGCATCCTATTCCACCACAACCTCTACAAATGTCTCCGTCGGTGACGTCCTCAGTACGATGTCAGGGAAGTCAGTCTGTGCTGGATGGAACATTGTGTTCTCCATGACGGCTGAGGGAGTCAATGATCAATTGCTCTGTCAATACAAAGACCGAGTCGGAAATACACAGTTCATGAGGGAAATAGGAGACATCATCGATGAAAAGAACACATCCGAGGGTGTGACCACCAAGACTGTCTTCAACTTCAAGTTCAATGCCCCCAGACTGAAGTTCCTCCTCAATAATTCTAATTCTGCCCAAATAATTTTGCCCATCCTGTCTGGTCACTATGAATACTCCATCTTTGAAAACAATGTATGGACCACTTATGCCAATGTAGAAGTGAAGGAGACCGATAAGTCATGCATTCAAGGAAACCTTCCCCATGCCGTTATGCCTGGATCTTCCCAGCAAAAGGTTGTTATCAAGCTGAACGGCGGTGCCTTTGTCACCAAGGATTTTGAAGCTGGTACTTCAAACCCGAACATTGGTCTTGCACTGACTGATTACTTCACTACATTGAAGAATGGTTACGAGGTCTACAATCTGGGCATACTCGATTTCCGTGGAAACACGCTGCTCGAATCCATGAAGCCAACCGACTTCAAATTCAATGTCTATCACACAGATACTAGATTGCGATCGCGCGCTGTTGCAACTGTTCATTGCTACCACGGGAAGACTGCAGTCGGATCCAGTGCTCAATTTGCAAGAGCCGATCCCATCAGAATATGAGACCTCCCTGATCATCAACTCAAAGATCTTCTTTCAGGATGTGCTTCCTTCCATTCTGCATAATGATTTCATCCTAGAAGGAACAGAGCCGGCTGACAATTACAACAAGGACAAAAGTTGGTCTTCTAAAGTGACTGCTGGTTCCATATCTGCTCCGTTTCCTGCAAGCATTGTAGAATCTCATTCATCTTATGATTACTACATCGGCGTCGATAACGATACAGTAGTCGTGGACCTCACTGGCATGGAGTTTGTGGCTGGAGACGACACCTCGCCATGGAACACCAGGATGATTTACGACGTTGGAGTGCGGCGTTATGACTTCAAGTTCGGATGGAGAAGGAAACCAGATGTTTTGCCCAAAGGTACTTTGAGAGATGAACATCAATATTCCCTGAAGGAAAAAATTTGTATGAGTCGCAGCCTCCCATTCCAGTTCATTGGGTCTGGGAAGAAGCAAATAGTCGAAATCGCCACCACCCCATCCTGCGTGAATCTCGACGGGTACCGGGAGCCCCCAGCCTGGGCATGCAAATCCAATGACCGAGATCTGCAGGAGATGTTCCTGGATAATCTGGAGAACATCCGCCCCACACTGATCGAAGTTTTCAACCGGCCATTTGACAGCGTGTCCTTGTTCGCCCTGAAGAACCTGCTGTTCCCAAGCAGTAATGCGATTACCTTATCGGAAGCCTTTGTACCTGGGGATATGGTCGTCTTTGGTAACTTCAATCAGATTGAATGAACAATTTTAAAAGCTGCAAATTTTCTTTTTGCAATTCTAACTAGTTCCGATTATTATTAACATTTTTGTGTATGAAGGGAAAGGGCCTAGATGAAGTTGTATGACCTGCACTTGATTGGAAAATAGATATTTATCAGTGAAAAATAGATGTAGCACCATGTTTTTTGAACTCCAAAAACGTTTTTGTGAGTACACCATGGCTCCAAGCACCTGCCTGTGCAATGGGAGCCATATTTGGTGCAATTGGCTTTATTTTCAAATTAGTGCGGGGACCTAACAGGGGGTAAATGGGTAAATGGGGTAAATTTAACGGATTAGCAGGTAACATGGTCAATTCGGCTTTATTTTCAAATCCCCGCTATCCCACCCTTCCTGAATCCCTGAAATCATTCCCTTGTAATCTGTCTACGTGTTTCTTTCCATGTTAAGTACCAAGAGTAAACCCCCAGACATATTCCGAGGATGACCAGGGCGCACCTCATGGGTGTGTCATGGGCTAAAACAGTCTGTGAGGAGAACCAATAAGCACACTGTCATGGGGTTAATGAGAGCTGCGGTTAATGGGGTTAATGAGAGATGCGGTTAATGAGCTGCGGTTAATGAGAGCTGCGGTTAATGAGAGCTGCAGTTAATGGGGTTAATGACAGCTGCGGTTAATGAGAGCTGCGGTTAATGGGGTTAATGAGAGCTGCGGTTAATGAGAGCTGCAGTTAATGGGGTTAATGACAGCTGCGGTTAATGAGAGCTGCGGTTAATGGGGTTAATGAGAGCTGCGGTTAATGAGAGCTGCGGTTAATGAGAGCTGCGGTTAATGAGAGCTGCGGTTAATGGGGTTAATGAGAGCTGCGGTTAATGGGGTTAATGAGAGCTGCGGTTAATGAGAGCTGCGGTTAATGAGAGCTGCGGTTAATGGGGTTAATGAGAGCTGGGGTTAATGTGAGCTGCGGTTAATGGGGTTAATGAGAGCTGAGGGGCGGAGACAGTTTACAGCAGCTCGGGACGGAGACTTGGCACAAACGTGGAATAACGGCTACATCGGCACCTCGAGTGAGTGGATGGAACAGAGTGGGTTCGGAGAGTCGAGGCGGCATGGATGAGGGGCTAACGCTCGTGGATGAGAACTTGAGCTCATGGATGCGACACACCACAGAGACAGGATTCCGCAAAGATGGACGAGCACACATCCTGATAAACTACAAAGCTGCGAGATGGTCCGCCAGGTATTTCTCTCTCTTTCCCGCCAACGGAGCCTGACATCATGCTCCCGTCTTCCCTCACCGAGCTCCTGAAAACTCTGCGTTATCATTTATTTTATCAAAAGAAGACTCGTTATCAAAAACAGGATATTTTTCTCTTCCTTATCTCATCATTTCTCCCTGTCGGATGAATTAGAAAGATAGCGCAAAAAGCCGTGCTTGCATCCCTTTGAATACTTAATCGACATGTGGGACAATTACATGCCGACAAGGAATCGAACCCAGGTCCTCTGGAAAACCGCACCAATGCTCTGCCATCTAAGCTATCTGGGCGACCCGGACCGAGCCTGCAATCCTCCCACACATATGGTTGCGTCAATGCTTCTGGGGCACTCGCTGCCAACCACAGGAGCACCAACGGCCTGAACACGAGAGGGTCTTCCTCCAATGGATTTAATATGGATTTTAGTACAGTAAATGCATGGAATTTACATGGATTTTTTAATTGATTTTAAGATGGATTCTTGCATGGCTTTTTATATTGATTTTACATGGATTTTAATATGGATTTTAATACAGTAAATGCATGGATTTTAATATGGATTTTTGTATTGATTTTAAGATGGATTCTTGCATGGATTTTAATATGGATTTTACATGGATTTTAATATGGATTTTGCATGGATTTTTTAAAATTGATTTTAAGATGGATGCTTGCATGGATTTTAATATGGATTTTGCATGGATTTTTTATCGATTTTAAGATGGATGGATTTTAATACAAGATATCACGTTTGCATGGATTTTATAATTTTTGTGCTCGTATAAAGAGCTCTGATTTGTGCTTTCCTCTCTGTTCTCCCCATTCCCTTTTGATCATCTATCTATAATTCCAGTAATCTCTGTACGTTTGTACGTCTGTACGTTTGTTTGTCTGTGACCGCTGTTTCTCGACAACTACCGGTCCGATATACTTGAAACTTGCCAGGTATATTGCTGGGGACCCGAGGATGTGCCTTTTCAAGGTTTTAAATTAATCGGACAAGTACTTACCGAGCTATGGCGATTTAGCCGTTCGCCGTTCGCTTTGGCGTTGCGAATGGACCAAACCATTCATGTAAATAGAGGGGGGGGGGGTTCTGTGGTCGTTCGCTTTGGCTTTGCGAATGGACCAAACCATTCATGTAAATAGAGGGGGGGGTTCTGTGGTCGTTCGCTTTGGCTTTGCGAATGGACCAAACCATTCATGTAAATAGAGGGGGGGGGTTCTGTGGTCGTTGCGAATGGACCAAACCATTCACATCGAATCATCGAATCACATCGAATGGACCAAACCGTTCGCTTTGGACCAAACCATTGCATGTAAATAGAGGGGGGGGTTCTGTGGTCGTTGCGAATGGACCAAACCATTCATGTAAATAGAGGGGGGGGGGGGTTCTGTGGTCGTTACTGCCACGTGGTTTCAAAGTTTTTTTTTGTTGTTGTTGTTTGCACGCATGTTTTTTTGCACCCACGTACGGGCACGCCCTAGGATGTTTACACACACACACCCCTACACAAATTTTTTTTTTTTTTTTTTTTGGCAAGGAACGGGCACCCACGTACGGGCACGTCCTAGCTTATATATAGTACGGGCATGCCCTAGTTGATATTAAATCTGTTCTCATCCCATCGGTGTGTGTTGTCTGGTGTTTGGTTAATGATTTGGGAACATTTTAACCACGGCAGTTGGAAATTGGCACGAAATCGTTAGGTTATAAAACCTCATTGGAGTTTCTGTTTGCGAGAAACCAAAGTAATGATTTGTTTGCTTTTCTCGAAGGACAGGATACGAACTCGAGGACAATCCGTCGCTAAATCAGGGGTCATGAGGGACAGGTGGAGGATTTGACCTCGAGTCCACCATTAGTGTACATGCTGCTCTGATGTAATTGGAGAGATGGCGTCTTTTTTTTCTTTTTTTTTGTATACTGAATCGAGGCTCGTGAAAGAGCTGACATTTACTTCACAAACAAATCAACCAAACAAAATATATAAAAAGAGGGAGCGGAAGACAAGAGAAGGGGAAGCACACAAACACTTGAGAGCACACAACATTTAAGAGCAGGGAGATGTGTGGGAGGGAGAGGGCTTGGGGGGAGGAGGTGTGGGAAGTGGGAAGGGGGGGGGGTGGGAGAAGTATAAAACAAGGACACCAAGGACTTCCAGGACAGAAGTTGGTATTTCAAAAAAGTGGAATTGGGGTGAAATTAGCGGGGATAGAAAAGATCAAGGTTTTGGATGGGGGAAGATAAGAGATGGTGGTGAACAGCTGTTTTAAAGACCTGGAGGGAGGAGTGTGATTGAAGTGAGTGTGGGAGTTTGTTCCAGAAGCGGGAGAAAAGAGGAATGAAGGAGTGAAGGTGAGCAGAGAGTCTTGATTTTGGCAGTTTAACCATAAGAGGGTTGCAGGCAGATCTTGTGCGACCTGTAGGAATATTTGCGGGGCAAGGCCAGAGAGGAGTCGGTAGAAGACGGAAAGACCACCAACCTGCCTGCGGTGAGTGAGTGAGAGGCCCTTGGAGTTAGCTTCACCGCGGGAGATTCCAATGATTCTGAATGCTTTGGTTTCAACAGCGTGAAGACGAGCTAGGTGTGAGGCAGGAGCACCAGCCCAGAGGGGAGAGCAGTATTCCATTGAGCTGCGGATGAAAGCCTTGTATGTGGTGAGGAGCTCAGGTGTGCCAAGGAAGGACTTCGCACAACGGAGGATGCCCAGTCGGCGACTGGCTTTGGAGGCCAGATTTGAAATGTGGTTTTCCCAGGAAAGATCATGGCAGATAGTGAGACCCAAAAGCCTGAGTGACAGAACTTCTTGGAGAAGATTATTCAGAAAGTGGATGGGAGGGTTGTCCAGTCGGTCTTTTCGGAGAGACATCGTAAGAGTGTGAGATTTTCACCATCCACCTCTACTGGTGGATGGTGAAACACTTCTTTAAAGTCAAAGTTATCAGAGATGAATCATATTCGTTGGAAAGCACCAAAATTTTAATTTGTTACTGTATATATTATTACCCGTGAAGCAAAAATCAGGGTTAAGCGATTGGTAATGTGCGTACATGTGGTGTATCTGCATTTTTAAAATTAATTTTCTCGGCAACCGGTGCTCCGATTGACACAAAATTTGCACCATAGGAGTGCTTCCGCCTATATTTTTAATGCATAATTATGACATCATAGATCACGTGGTATGGCCGTCATCTTGGAAAAAACGTTGCACCTCTATCTCTGAAACTGCTCAATGGAAAAAAATGAAACATGGCTCATTGTAAAGAACTCTGCATGGTAAATAAGTGGTATTAACGATGCCATTATTGCCTTAATTATGACGTCACAATTCGACAGGGGCAACACTTAGTCTGGTCAGTTTGAAAATTTTTGAGCGTGATATACCCAACAATTATATTAGAGAATGTAACTGTATGATTCATTGCTCATGTGGTCTAGCAGCCATATTGGATCAAAGGGACAAAAAAACCCTTCAAAAACAGAAGAGTTGGTTCGCACCAAATTGATTGCGTGGGGTAAGTATTCCATGAATATAATCGGGTAATGTGTGAAAACCTAGTATATTCACACTTAGTGTTGTAGATAGATTATACACATACTAGTGGGGGCACCCATGGGAATCCCACAGGCATGGATGTGTGTGGCATTTCGACATCTTCATTTAGATTTTAGATGCTGCACATTCAGTTTTACAAAATGGTTACTGGAGATTTATCAGATCCACAAATGCTGTAATCTACACAATTTATTTACCTTTGATAACATGTGAATGCATGTGCGTGCACATGGGAAATACAGTTTGAAATGTGTAATAACATCGCCCCCATCCCTCCCACATCACGCACACTGCACCGGGGAGTGGGTCACACACACTCACACACACACACACACACACACACACACACACACACACACACACACACACACGGGGGGGGAGTGGGCACACACACACACACACACACATACACACGGGAATGGGGCACACACACGAAAACTCGTGCGAAAACAAACAAAAATTTATTTCCCTTGTGCTATGAAACACATTTTCTTTTGGTGGTGTATAATCGCTCTGAACGAAACAGGCATTACCTGGTTTCCTTTGCTTGGGTTGTAATCAAAATGTACCTTTGTTTCTTCAAAAAGGAATTTATGATCGAAGACGTGTTGATTCAGTCTTATAATGCACAAACAAAAAAAATGTTTATTAAATATTTCACGATTTTATTTCCTTTCGCTATGAAGCGCATCTTGTATTAAATACTTGATTCAGTATAAAATGCACATCACAGGCCGATCGTAAGCCTATGGAGCCATGATTAGTCTTCATTTTGAAACTTGAATGAATGGAAAACTTTTCATTTTACAAAGTAAAAATAGATTAAAGCCAAACGTTATTAATAAATATTGTATTCCATAGTTAGTTTACATTATTATGTACATTTTTGAAGTGCTGTATTGTTTAATTCAATGTTTGGAAAAGAGTTGACTCGCTTCAAATAAACACTGTGCATACATCCACAGGAACATGGAAAAATATAATTAGACTTCGGTTCGATCCCGAACTTCAGTATTCAATCGCTGTACTTTTACAAAGTAATAACATAAATAACGAAGTCCTGAGAACATTCTCTCCTCTCCTTCTCCTCTCTCCTTTCCCATGCCCACATATTAGTCATTTTAATAGCCCACATAATAGCCGATTTTCGCAACTTTAGCTGAAACTGAGACTTGAACCACCCAGCGACTGTGAGGGTGAATTTAGGTCGAGATAAAGCCGTGAGTGAGACTCAATGAACTTATTGTTACAGGCCTAACCCTAACCCTAACAACTTGAAAATGCATTTCATTCTATAAACGGTAACTTTCATTGAATATTCTTCCCGTTTTTTTTCAACCGCGTCGAAAACCATGTTAGCGACTGTGAAAAATGAAATGAGATATCGAATTTGAGTTGGAATAAATCTGTGAGAGAGAGCAAGACACCACGGGCCTAACAAAAGAGGTCTCAAAGCTATGCAAGGAAAGAAAATGGTGGATATTTGTTTTTGAAGCCTCTTCCAGAATGGGTGGAGCTACTCCCTCAATGGAGGAGGCCACACCCCCGGACAGCCTCACAGACAGAATCACCTACGGAGAAAAAAAAAATATATATATATATATATATATATACACACACACACACACACACAGTCATACCCCGTTTTACGCCATTTCGGCCTACGTCAAATCCGACTTTACGCCACTCTTCTAGAGTAAATTTCAGTTCAGCGAACGTCATTATGTGCGACGTTACGTCACTCCTACGGACGTGAGAAAAAAATAATTCCTTAAAAATATATTTAAAATAAATAAAATAGTACATAAATTAACAATAAAAGAAGCTAAAAAACAATTTTAAATACAATAAAAAGCACATTAAAAATATATTAAAATGTACGTACAGTATACTGTACATACGCGCAGCTGCTGGTTCTCATTCAAAACAGAGGCGACGTACAGTATTCCTTTACTGTGTCTGTGTTAGCCATGGGTCTGAAGAAGGATAATACTAGTGTTTCCAAGCGTAATGTGGTTACGATGGAAGATAAGTTAAATCTGATTAAAAGGTATGAAAAAGGTGAAAAAGTGTCGGTGATAGTGCATAGACCTCATCGCGAATCGGAACCGCAATGCGTCATGGGATCGGAAGGGGCAATAGCAAATGTACAGCCAATATAAGTCAAGACATACTCTCAAGTGCCTTGTTGGTATTACACCTAGCGGAACAATTTCATACATTTCCAAACCTACAGGAGGAAACACGTCGGACAAAAAAATTGTAAAGATGACGAACATTGTAGACAAGTTCCAGCCCGGCGATATTTGTATGGCCGATCGAGGTTTCAACATTCAGGAACTGTTCTTGCATAAGCAGGTTGTTTCTCTTCTCCAATGGGAACCCCCCTTTCCCTCAAATATTTCTTTAAATCGCTGGATTTTAATGCCAAAAAACGCTGAATTTCTTTCACATTAGCCATCTTCCTTTCCGTAAACACAGCGTCGATCGTAGACAGACGCTTCCTATTCTGGGTTCGTGTTTACCTTTGCCCCCTTTTCGATCCCATCATGCTTTGCGGTGGAGCGCCCTATGTTGATATTTACCGATTCGCGATAAGGTCTATGCCTTAGGGCTGCCACCGTCGACGGTATCGACCATCATTCATGATAGGGAACGTATTCTCGCATACGTCACTGAAAAAGCGCCGCCAGCTAAGACTGCAAAAATGTGTGTTTGTGTTCAGAAGAGCAGCCATGTTTAACGTGAATAACATAATCTTATTAATTTTATTTATTATGCTTTACAAATTCATTTATTTATCTGTTTTAGTGTTCTTTAAGGTTTAGCGATAGTTATATACTTTCGCGAGTTATTTACTCTAGTTTTACGGTGTTTGTCTTCATTTTAAGGCATTTTTAAGGCTTTTTTTTTTTTTTTGGTATACAAGATCGAGGCTCGTGAAAGAGCTAAAAGGCATTACGCCCTGTTTACGTCAAAAACCGAGTTACGCCACGGCTTGTGGAACCAATTAATGACGTAGGCCGGGGTATTACTGTGTGTATATACATATATATATATATATATATATATATATATATATATATATATATATACATATACATATATATATACATACATATATATATATATATATATATATATATATATATATATATATATATACATACATATATATATACATATATATATACATATATATATATATACATATATATATACATATATATATACATACATATATACATACATATATATATACATATATATATATATATATACATATATATATATATACATATATATATATATACATACATACATATATACATACACACACACACACACACACACACACACACACACACACACACACACACACACACACACACACACACACACACACACACATATATGCTCGGCTCGGAGAAGAGGGGGGAAGAGCCGCCGAATCCAGGGCGTTGGCCGCCCCTCGTCATCAAGGGCGGAGCCAAAGGAGGCCGTGCAAGCCAAGCGACCCGGTAGGCGTGCCGAGAGAGTTCGCGGTGAGAGGGCGAGGCGCGCTATAAAACGCGTACGCATGCGTCAGAACGGTGGTTGTCGGTGGTGAGGAGTTGGTTGTTGGTGGCTGAAAGAAGAGACAGCAAGCCTTTTGAGAGTTCTAAGAGTTGAGTGAGAGGGTTCAGGAGTGGCTGAAGAAGGAGAGTTGCGCTGGAGAGTTGCTGAGTTGCGTAGGGGGAGGACGTTGAGTGTGGCGTGAAGTGACGCCGAAGTGGAGTTGAGGAACCCGGAGTCCAGCACGAAGCGCCCATCCGCTCGTGGTGAACGATACGCGCCGCTGGACACCAAGTTTTCCCGCCAATAACGTGAGTCGACTCCTGGAGCCGGACCTCGACGCCTAAAGTGGCCTGGGCCTTCCCATTCCTCCTTCCAGCCAATCGTTCCTGCCTTCATTCCCCATTCGTGTGAGTCTGTCTTTTGTTTGTTCTGTCCTGGGTTAAGTAAGACTGCATAGGTAAGCTAAGGTGCACTGTGTCCGCTTCTTCTTCTTCTGTTTTTACTTTATTATCCTTCCTTCTCCTTGGTTCCTTTCATCTATCTATAATTCCAGTAATCTCTGTCTGTACGTTTGTACGTTTGTCTGTCTGTGACCGCTGTTTCTCGACAACCACGGGTCCGATATACTTTTAACTTGCCAGGTATATTGCTGGGGACCCGAGGATGTGCCTTTTCAAGGTTTCATATTAATCGGACAATTACTTACCGAGCTATGTCCAAAAAACGATTCAACCAATCAGAGAGCAGCGAACGATCGCGTGTGCCGAACGTGGCGGGCACACTCTGCCTCGGATGGCACATTTGAGAGCGTATTCATTTATTTCACGTTTGCAAACTATGTTGGCGTTAAACTATGTTTTACAACTAATAAAAACGAATTTGCGATTCATTCGCTTTCCTGCGCGTTTGTGCACGCGATGGCGATTTCTTTACCAAACTCCGGAAGCCGTTCGCTTTGGACCAAACCATTGCATGTAAATAGAGGGGGGGGATTGTCACCACTCGCAAGCCGTTCGCTTTGGACCAAACCATTTCATGTAAATAGAGGGGGGGGATATAATTTTAGATATAGATATAGTACGGGCATGCCCTAGTTGTGTAAATAATAGTAATAAATATAGTAGCATTTCCAACCCTTTTGCCTTCGTCTTCCTCTTCTTCACATCCTTGTCGTTTTGGTGATTTCCCAATTGAATACCAGTGGCACGATTTGGCCAACGTTTAAAGAATCGGGTCTAGTCTTGGTAAACGGCTCACGCCGCGGTTCGCTTCGCTCGGCGCAACATCCATTACGCTGCGGCCGTGAGCGGGGGGTGTTCCTTCGCGTACCGGGAAGCACTGGTATTTAGGTCATAGGACTTGTGGGCCTAAAACCCTACCCAGCGCCGACCGGGCGTGGCGTCATACCCCCGGGACCACGTCGGTCAGTAACAGACGAGGGGCTTAATCCCCCCTCGATAACGGGAACCGGGGCCGACGTCGGGTTCCGTAACAATTGGTGTCTGGGAGTGAGATACGGACCTGAAGCGCTTCGCGCGCTCAAATTACGAGTGGCCCGAGATTGTATTTTAACATCCTAAATTTAACATCGTGCCATGGATAGTCAAGGCGACGGGATACCGGTGGGGGAATTAGAGGGTGTAGAGTCGACCCAGGACCTCGGGGAAATATATGTGGGAGAAAGGGAAGAGGAGAGCAATGATCTGGTTGCAGAGGCTTCAGGTACACAAAATGGCGCTCTCACGCACGAGGTTGTAGAGATACAAAATGGCGGCTCGCAAGAGGTTGCAGCAGCTGCGCCCGCTGCACCAATGGGGGTGGTCCAAATGCAAGCCTTCATGGCCCAATTCATGGCGGAAATACAGAAAAAGAATGACAGTATGGACAGGATGGGAGAACAATTGGAAAAAATGAGGGACGAAGCGAGGGGTACCAGTCAGCAATTGGGGGGCCAAATGGGGGCAATGAGAGACGGGTTGGGTAGTTTAGAACAAAGGATGGGGGAGCGATTAGAAAATCAAATCGGGGGCTAGAAGCTAAATTTGAGGGTTTAGACAATAAATTTGAGGGTTTAGACAATAAATTTGAGGTGTTAGACAACGGGATAAAATGGGTGAAGAATGGGTTAACGGGGTTGGAAAACACAATGGAAGACAAATTGCGGGAAATAGGGGAGCAGTCCACCCGGGAAATTAAACAAATGGGAGAGCAGATAGAGGAGGTGAAAATCGGGTTAGACACTAAATTGGATGCTCAGAGGAATGAATTGGGACAGATGAGGGCGGCATCTACTTAAGAAATGGAGATGGGGGAGGAAATAAGACGAGGTGTAAGCGAGGAGGTCTCGGGGGGTACGCGAGGAGGGAAAGCGAGGTGAAAAGCGTATGGAGAAAGAGGTGAGAAATGGGACGGCCAAGTTACAAGGGGGCATAGAGGACCTGACGCAGGGGGTGGAACAGCTGACGGTGGGACAGAGGGAATTAGTGGAGCAGGTACAAAAGAACACTGCGGTACTAGGAGGGTTAAAGGCGACACAAAACGAAATCAAAAATGACTTGATAGCGACGAAGAGGGAATGTCAGATGGTACGTGAGGGACTGACAACGAGGTTGGACGAGGTGACGGAGGCAATGGAGACGAAGGACCGGGAGGTGAGGACGCACATAGAAACGGTCAAGGTGGCCTTAGAGGACGAACTTGAGGAGACGCACCGGGAAATAAAAGAGGTGAAGCAAAAATTAGAGGATGTGGAAGAGGGAGTGAGTGAAATTAAGAAGAGACGGAGGGAAACTAAGAGGGAGATAAGGGAGGAGGTGATGGAATATGTGCAAGGTCGGTGCTCAAATCGTGATGGTGTGCTTGCTAACCAGATAAAGAGTTTGCAGGTGGCGAAGGAGGTGCGGAGACGAGGTGCCGAGGTGAGTGGCGATATATGCGGCAATGTATATGGTGTGAGGGGAGCTTCAGTCGGCTTGGGGTTGGTTTGGACCCGGGTGTTCGTGAGAGGCCGCTGGTAAAGTGTGCAACAGGTGCAGAGTGTGACAGAGGAGGTGTGCGAGAATGTCCGACTATAGGGTGTGTGCGAGAATGTCCGACTATGGGGTGTGTGAGGAAAAGGTGCGCGCCGAGGAGTGAGTGTGCTGTCGAGAGTGAGTTGGTCGTAGCGCGTGTGCGGGGGGGGGGGGGCACATGGAAGCGCGCGATGGTGAGTGTTATGGAGGGTGTAACGGGAGAGTGTGCGCAAGAGGATGCGCGAGAAAGGTGTGTAACGGACGGGTGCATGAGTACAGAGTGCGCGGTCGAGAGTAAGGGTGAATGCGCGACCGAGTGTGGTGGTGAAAGTAGTAAGAGTGACACGGAGCGTGAGTTGGTTGTGGCAGGTGAGAGAGGATGTACACCTGGAATGGAAGGATGCACACCTGGAATGGTAGAGCGCGTATGGGAATGCACACTGGAGTTGGTAGTGAGGCACGTGGTTGGGTGTACGGAGGAGAGCACACCTGTGGTTGTCACAGAGGAGGTGACCGAGGAGGGGGCGTGAAGAGGTGTGTTGGTGAAGTGTGCGAACGACGAGTGTGTGCCAAGGTGTGCGGTGGTCAGATATGTGACAAAGTCTGTAAGCGGATGAGTGTACCTGGGTGTGTAAGAGAAGGGGCAATGACAAGGAGCATGGGAACGGCTGGATGTATGAGCAAGGAACGGGCTGCGGGGTGTAAGCATGCAAGTGGAGTATCGACGCTAACCGGGTTAGCGGTTAGATCGACTTATAGCCGAAGCGGGCCCTCGGTTCGTGCCGGGGTTTGCGTGCAGCGGGGACCCGCGGGGATCGTGACCGTGGCGGTTTCAAAAGAACCGCTGTGCGGGATCCACACCGGGCCGCGCTCTGAACGGCCGCGTCCGTGCTCCACTAAGCGGAGCGGGCAGCCCAGTAGGAAGGGTCGTCATGGCGACCCCTTTCTGTTGAGGCGTTCCGGCAGGGCGAGATCAGGCCATTGGACGGCTCCGTGCCGAGATGGTGCGTGGGATCTCGGCCCGGGTAAGCCCCTTTCCCTGCACCGAAGGCCGGACGGATCCAACCGTCGGCACCAAACAACCCGCGTTCATTGCTCGGCTTTACGAAGCCGAGCTTTGGAGATGAATTGGCGCACCGAGAGGCTCTAGTGAGTAGACGGGTGATGATGATAGTTGGACCCGAAATTGAAAAGCAAAAATTTGATGATTGGCAGATTGATGATTGGTAGAGTGATTGGCAAATTTTTAATTGGCTGGAATTTGGTGAGCAAAATTGATAGTGGAAGATGCCCGATGTAGAGGAGTGGCAACTCTGCCATCCCTCACACTCGGGGGCAAAGGAGCACTAGTTATGGGGGTGGCAGTGAAAACTAGCCCGGGAGGGTTAGGATATAGTGTGTAGGGACCTAGAGATTGACAATAGGTAACAGTAAGGTTAGGTAGTGACAATGATACCTGTAGTGGGGACGCAGGTAGATTAGTTTGGACTATAATGACGAGGGAGCGCAATAGTTTAAAGGGGCGACTGGGAAGCGCAAGTTCCAGAGGGGAGTAGTTAGATGAGATGATGCCGAGTGTTTGAAGATCGAAAGTGTATTGAGCAGGGTATGAGTAAATGATTGTGATTGTGAGTTGTATTGAGATTGCACAGGTGTGCAACTGAACAGGTGTATGGAGCAGTGTATGAGTGAGTGATGGTGATGTGTGCTGTGTTGACCAAATGGACCAGGAAGGAAGGAGGGTGCAGGTGGCACCAGGTGAGATTGCACAGGTGTGCAACTGCAGGTGTATGGAGAATGGAGTGTGGAATATATGGAGTATGGAATGGATGGTCGTGGAGTGAGTATGGTGGAAACTGTGGAGTGGAGTGGATGGTGCAAAGGTGTGGATGGGGGAAAGGAGGATGGACCCCATCACGAATACCCGGGGAGGGTAGTGTAAGTGTTAGGTAGAGGGTACAGGTAAATTGTGGTTGGATATTGGCATCTGTGGTGCGGGTGGAAGAATGGTGCTTGGATGGGTGCATTAGTGTTGTGGAAATGGCTGGGCGTGTAGCCTGTTAGTATGTGTAGTTGATTGGGCACTCCACCACTGTGAGGATGTCGGCCAGGTGAGGCCGCAGGTGGGCTCTGGGAGCCGGTAGAGTTGTTGTGGATGGGGCCCGAGGATCCGGAGGACGGACCCGGGTAGCCCAGTGCCAGAGAGGGCACCGAGTGGGGAGAGCGCCTGAGGGCCTTCCCCAGTTAGATAGGTTAGGGTGAGGAGCTCGGTAAGCTCGGGTGGCAACTACAGTGGTGGAGGTGTGCAGGTGGGTAGACCTGCTAGGAGAGCTACACGACTCAGCCCGGAAATTGTGCAAGGGCACCGGGAGATGAATCGGGGGAGTGAGACCCCAAATTGATAAGCACCACAGTTTGGTCAATGGGAATTGGTTTTTAGAACCCATAGTGTAAGTTGGCCAATGAATTGGCAGGGAAAGACCCCGGGTAGTGTAAAGTGTATTAAAGTCATTTAGAGGATAGTTAGGATTAAGAATCTCCTCGCACCATCTACATCCACTCACCTGAGGTGACAAAACTCCACACCATGCCATGTTTTTATTATTTTTGTGCAAATGTTTGGATTGTGAGACACATCATGACGTGGGTGTGACATTGTGCTGATGTTCTATCTCTCCCTCCTTATGAGGATTGATGATGAATTGGTGATGGCAAATTTGGATTCGTGGGATTGTGACGAATTTGGTATAGGGGAAATTTAGGGAGGACGAGACGCAGTGACGGATTGTAAATGTATAGGTTTTTGTAAATACGGGGAGGGGCAAGGGGGGGCAGTGTAGGTCACGTGGGGGGTGTACGTAGGGACGAAACTTTCTCAGCTCGCTCCCATGCGCCCCTCATTCTGCATTGCCTTGTTTGATGTGTACCCTTACGCCCTTACCCCTCGCTAACCTGCCCTCTCTGTCTTCCTTCCCCGACCCATGGATCGTGCTCTCTGGGCAGAGGGGAGCGTGCGGGAGTTCGCCATTGTGTGCCTGAATCCTCGCAACCAGCTGCCTGCATCCACGCACCACTTATGGACCACATGAGTAGATGATAAATGTTGTTCCTGGGACAAACCCATTTAACATGGGAAATCCCTATCTAATGTCGTTTACCCCCCTGTCTTTTCCCACTTTTGGAAAACACCCCTATTAATCCAAAAGACTCTATAAGCCTTTTGGCCTTTTGAACCATGACCTTATTGGCCTTATGAGCCAATTAATCTACTTGGGCTAATACATAATGTAGATATTTTAATTGAGCTAGGGCTGAATGGTAAACCCATCTTGATGTACCAGGCTGAACACTAACAGCTTGGAACCAATCCTTCATTGAACCTCCAAATCTCCATTCACTTACATGTAAATTTTCCTCTCACCATCACTTTTCTTCATTTCCCCTTAACACCTCTATTCCTGACCCCCTTGGTCTTATGGGCCTTTTACTCTTACTATCAATGATCATTGTTGTTTAGTAGACCACTGAAACAATGATCCTACAAATATTTGTTTATGCGTGGGAAATAATTTAATTTTTTCATTAACTTTTTTTTACTTTTTTAACACTAACATTAGCTTTAAGAAAGAAAATGTTTAAGTTTGATTCTTTTTCAAGATATTACCATACAAAAAAACCGGGTTTTCTTTAAATCTCCTCACTTTTGAGAAATGACACGGATAAATTCCAGGAACGAATTCCATTGTCTTATTTCCTGTTTCCTCGAAATGTTAAAGCTGAGTTCTGTTCCCGAAAATACATTTTGGACATTATAAAAAGCCGTATTGCCGTGCTGTTTTAATCATTACGAACCGAAGAATATGAGCATCAACTTGTCTTATTCCAGTCTTTCCTCTGATGAAGAATACTCACCAGGACATTGGTAAGTTTCAATCAGAATTAAACTGGTGATGTGAGCTTTGTATGTGATTAATTTAAATTTATATGACTCATGATTTTTTTTTTTTATTACAGCAATGTGAATGACTTTCATGAGGTCCCTCAAGAGTTGCACAACGAACTGAATATAGGTTTGAATAACCTACCTCTGAGATGGAGGGCTCAGAATGAAGACACAGACGAAATTTCTGAACAAAACGACCATCCGAGTCTGACCCTGGTAATTCATTATCCATCTCTCTGAATGGCATCAATAAACGGGAACCAATAAACGGGAGCTGACATTTATTTATTCATTGTCAATATAATACTCTTTTTTTTCAAACAGAATACAACACCTGTTGAGATTGATGACCACGGCTATGAGTGGGTCTATTTTGATTTCCTACCAACCTGTGATACCCTAAATTTTCATCTCGACAGCATTGACACCAAACTCAACCTTTTAGAGGTATGTGTATGTGTGTGTGTGTGTGGTACACCGTATCCCTACACATCGTAAGAGGCGATTCAGGGTTGGTGTCAGGAAGGGCATTCGGACATACATATATCATTCATATATTCCTTTACTTCATCCCCCCCCGCCCCCCCCCCCCCCCTCTTGTATTTAATAGAAAGAGATTCAAAACCTGAAGACATCTGCTGAACCAACCTTTGACTTGTGCTGGGAAGATTTTGATGACTTGTGCTGGGGAGAAGTTGAATGTATACCTCAAGAAAAATGTTTTGTTAATATAAAGATTTTGTTTTCAATATTATATGAATATATTTGCTTTGTATACAACTATTTAATAATTAATTACAAAAAGAGAATAAAGGAAAAAGGACGGGAAAGTGCGTCCCCCACCCTCGATCCCCCCTCATCCCACCCCTCCCCTTGTGTGTGTGGGGAAGGTGGGGGTGGGATGAGGGGGGGATCAAGGGTGGGGGACGCACAGGGGGTGGGGGATGATGGGCGGGGTCTGTGTGGGCGTGGTCTGTGTGGGCGTGGTCTGTGTGGGCGTGGCTTATGATTTTTATTTATTTAATTTTTTTTTTATTACCACTAATTAAATTAGCTAATCTGGGTGGGGTGAATAGAAATGTTGTTTAATGAATTATTAGCTTTGTTTTTTGTAATTCTTGTGAATAAAATGCCCCTAATATTTCTTCCCCATTCATATCATATAATTTGTAAGTCCAAGGGACTGTACCCATTATATCAACAATTTTAAATAATTCATTAGTCCACCTCTTTGTATAACCTTTTTCAAAATGGCTTTTCCATTTGTATATTCTTACCATATCACCAACTTTGAACTTGGGTTTTCTCAAATTAATCTGCTTTTCATATTCTAATTTTGTAAATGTTTCCGATGGTTTTGATTTTGTTGATGAATGAACTGTATTATTGTAATTATCTACAATATCCTGAATTAAATACACCCATTTTTGAGAACCGAGTTGTGTGAATTTTTTATATAGTCTCTCTTTCAAAGTACAATTAAAACGCTCAATAACAACTGCTTTTCCTTCATTAAAGGTGCTGTATAATTTAATACCCTCCCCCTTTAGAAATTTCATAAATATTTTGTTATAGAACTCTGTTCCCTCGTCAGTCCATAACTTCTTTGGTTTTCTATGACTTTTATTAAATATTTGTTTGAAGGCGAACATTAAAGTATCACCCTTTTTATTTTTTAAAGGAACAACCCAAGCAAATCTACTCCTCAAATCAATAACGGTTAAAGCATACCTGTATCCCTTATCATTATTTTGGTCGATTAAATCAGCAGACCATATGTGGTCAGTGTATTTAGAATAAACTTTCCTTCTTTTAGACTTTGTGATTATATGTTTATGTAATTCATTAGCCAAAAGCTCCTCAGTCTTGATAACATCATTGGAGTTTAATAGTTTTTTGGGGAATAACCAAGACCAAGTTTCAATTTAGCACTTATCATTTTTTTCACAATAAACCGATCAACTTTCTCTCTCAATGTAGGATTTTGTATCAAGGACAAATTATACAACATTTCTCTGTCTGCTTCATGTTTTTCATCCAATGTAGTGGTATTCCCATAAGCAATATCATGCTTCATACACACTTCATCAACCCTATTTATAGGTTTAGACCAAGGTTTAGGATTGTCAGCCTCATCTAATCTTTTATCCAGGTTTGTTCCAGGACCACAGAAAGAATACCCTGGAAGGTGTAATTCCCCCGGAATTCCAGTTGTTGTAAATTTACTTCCTGACAGAAACTTTTGTATGTCTCCTCCACTTTTAGGAGAGATGAATTGGCACTTTTTAGAGCCACACACTTGACATATTTCTTTTTGATAAACTCTATTATTTTTAGCTTTAACACAAGAGATATTTATAGATTTAGTTTTCTTTTTACATTTGAGACAATAACTCATATTTATTTATCAGAAAAAGTCCGACAGAGTATCAAAACCTTTTTGGTTTTCAACATATACATTTCTATCTTAATTTTTAAAACATAAAGAATCCTTAGGAATGCCTTCACTCTCTCCTCCATTTATTTACAAATAAAAACCAACTAAAGTCAATAACACCAACATCATCAACTATATGACCTTTGTCTTCTTCATGTAAATCTCCTCGCTGAACTCATCTCAACTATTTTTGAAATCATTATCTTAGTAAGAGTCGTTAATTCTTTATTTTCCTCTTCGGTGCGTTGAGATTGATTTATTTGCTGTAATACACTCAATCTTTTACGAATCTCACTGATTTCCATCTTTTTATATTTTTCCTCCCTCTCTCTTTGCTCCCTTTCCTCCCTCTCCTCTTTCTCCCTCGCCTCCTTCTCTTTTTTCTCCCTCTCCTCCTTCTCCTTTTTCTCCCTTTCCTCCTTCTCCTTTTTCTCCCTTTCCTCCTTCTCCTTTTTCTCCCTTTCCTCCTTCTCCTTTTTCTCCCTTTCCTCCTTCTCCTTTTTCTCCCTTTCCTCCTTCTCCTTTTTCTCCTTTTTCTCCCTTTCCTCCTTCTCCTTTTTCTCTCTTTCCTCCTTCTCTTCTTCAACTCCTTCCTCATCCCTTGCTACCCTTGAGTTTGAACCCCAAAGAATATTATACATATTGTTGCGGATATGGGACTTGGCCTCCATATCCACTTGTAAATATTCCCCTATTTCCCCAATACTCCCCAACTATCCCCAATCCCCCATTCCCTAGTCCCATTGCCTGTAAATAACACTCTGTAGAACCGACCTTCCCCTTTTTCCCCCATTAAATGTCGTGCCCAGGTCCACCGCATCTCACGTAGACAACTTTCGGACATCTTGCTAGTTATTCTTAGTCTATGTCAGTTAAGGACTCGTTTCCATTAATTCTGACTCTTCGTTGCACCAGAATGTGATTGTATGGCACCAGTAGTGAGTTTAGGACCTCCCCATACCTCCTCCCATCTTCCTCATGAAACAATAACAACAACAACAACTACAACAACAGCGCGCGGGGAGTGCACGTCCTCACTCCGGCTTGGTTAGCCGCCATTGACCATGCGCTCCGACGGGGTTACCACGAAGGGGCTCACTGTCAGCTCCTCGTCAAGGGCGGAGCCCGGTAACCCCCCCGCACCCAATAAGAAGGGCGGACCGATTCCATCTGGGGCGGAGCTAACTAGCCGAGGGCGTGTCACTCCCCGCCGGATATACGCAGCGACTTACCGGACGTGACGTCAGATGCGCCCCCAGCTTGGAGAAAGAACGTCACCTTCTAGCGCTGAGAGAGACCTCCCGCATCTCTGGACCGGACCGGGTCGATTCTGCCCCTGAGCCAAGAGTGCACCTTGAGCCATCGATTACCTGCCTTTCCTTGCCATCAATCCCCGTGTGAGTCAGTCTTGTCCCGTTTATCTGTCGTCTGTCGGGGCTAAGATAAGACCGTGTTTAAGTGCCCACCTTTCTATGCTGTCTCTCTTGTCTTTGTAATCTAACCTTCCGCAATATTATAACCTCCTCCGGAGGTCTTGAGAACTGGACCCCTGGTGTCGTGTCATTTAATCCAGCCGTTGTGTCTTTTCCATCATTGATTTAGCATAGCGCGACTTAGTCAACGTTCGAGTATAACGGGTAACTTGTGCGAACACGGCGGCCATTCCGCTCGGCCCAGCATAACATCTTAATAAGTCGTGTCCGTAACAATTGGTGTCGAGGAGTGGAATTCGGACCTGGGACTAAATTTGTTAGGCCCAAATTTTGGAACACCAATTGTACCATTAGGGTAACAATTGGTGTTGGGAAGTAGAATTCGATCCGGAGCGCGTTTCCCGCGCTCGAAATTATAACGGCGAAATTTGATTTTGTTTTACGAAAATAAAAACCCGAATTTTGAAAGTCGCGCTATGGCAGACCAAGACGGCTGGGTTCCGGTAAAAGAGAGTGAGGCAGGGTTGATCCAGGACCAAATTGAGGGACAAGAGGAGAGCGAAGCAGTGAGGGTAGCAGATTCGCAAAATAGCGCCGTCACGCACGAGGTAGCGGGCGCGCAAAATGGCGCCTCGCAGATGGCCACGGCGTCCACGCCCGCGACCGTAGTAGCGCCGCTGGTAAATTTGGACCTTTTTTTTATGCAAATGACGGCCCTTATGGAAAAGAATAGTGAGCAATTGGGAGACCAAATTAGAGGTTTGAAAAGCAGTATGGGACAAATGGGGAATCGGATGGATGCTCAGAGTGAGCAAATGAGGGCTGATAGTGAGCGATTAGAGGGCCAAATGGGGGTAATGAGGGACGAAGCGAGATGTACCGGTGAGGGATTAGACAAGAAATTAGAGGGGTTAGACAATGGGATAGAAGGGGTGAAACATGGGTTAATGGGGGTAGAAAACAGAATGGCCGCTCAAGAGAATCAAATGGAAGGGATGCAAAAGGGGTTAGAGGGGTTAGAAAACAGGATGGAAGGCAAATTGAGGGACATGAGGGACCAAGCGGAAAGGGAAGTTAAACAAATGGGGCAGCAGATAGAGGGGGTCAGAATGGGGGTAGAAACCAAACTGGATGCTCACAGGGAGGAAATGGAGCAGATGAGGGTGGCATCTGGGCAGGAGATGCAAGTGATGGGAGAGGAGATCAGAAGAGGCGTGAGTGAGGAGGTCGGAGGAGTGCGCGAGGAGGTGAGGCACTGTAAGGAGCACATGGAGAAGGAGGTGAGAAAGGGGACTGTAAAGTTACAAGGGGGTATAGAGGAGTTGACGCTGGGAGTAGAACAACTGACAGTGGGACAAAAGGAGTTGGGGGACCAGGTAAAGAAGAACACAGCGGTAATAGAGGGTTTAAAATCGACACAGAAGGAGATGAAAAAGGACGTAGGGGTAATTAAAAAAGAGTGTCAGACGGTACATGAGGACCTGACGAGGAAAATGAACAAAGTGGTAGAGGTGATGGAGGTTAAAGAGCGGGAGGTGCGGGAGCACATAGAAAAAAATAAAGTGGAGTTATAGGAAGAACTTAAAGGGGCGCACGAGGAGATGAAGGAGGTGAAGCAGAAATTAGAAGAAGTGGAAGAAGGGGTGAGCGAAATTAAGAAGCGACGGAGAGAGGATAAGAAAGAGATAAAGGAGGAAGTAAAAGAATTGGTCCAAAGTCTGTGTTTGGATCGTGATGATGTGCTCATTAACCGGATGAGGGATTCGCAGGTGATGGAGGAGAAGCGAAGAGGAAGAGGACCTGGTGTAAGTGGTGACCAATATGGTCGTGCGTATGATGCGCCAGGGGATTTAAGAAGCTTGGGGGTCGAGATGGACCCGGGTGTTCGTGAGAGGCCGTTGGTGAAGTGAGCGACAGGTCTGGTGTGCGAAAAAGGAGGTGTGCGAGAAAGTCCGACTCTGGGGTGTGTGAGGAAAAAGTGCGTGCCAAGGAGTGAGGGTGCTGGCGAGAATGAGTCGGTCGTAGCGCGTGTGCGAGGGAGCACATGGAAGCTCGGTGTGGTAAGTGTTACAGAGGGTGTGACGGGAGAGTGTGCGCAAGAGTGTGCACGAGAAAGGTGTGTGACGGACGGGTGCATGAGGAAAGAGTGCGCTGTCAAAGGCAAGGAAGAATGCACACCTGTGGTGAGTGTTACAGAGGGTGTAACGGGAGAGTGTGCGCGAGAAAGGTGTGTGACGGACAGGTGCATGGGGAAAGAGTGCGCTGTCGAGAGTAAGGGTGAGTGCGCTGTCAAGAATGGAGGTGAGAGTAGTGAGAGTGACAAGGAGAGTGAGTTGGTTGTGACAGGTGAGCGAGGATGTACACCTGGGATGGAAGGATGCACACCTGGAATGGTAGAGCGTGAGTGGGAATGCACGCTGGAGTTGGTGGTGAGGCACGTGGTTGGGTGTGCGAATGAGAGCACACCTGTGATTGTCACAGAGGAGGTGACAGAGGAGGGGGCGCGAAGAGGTGTGTTGGTGAGGTGTGCGACCAACGAATGTGTGCCAAAGTGTTCGGTGGTCAGGTGTGTGACCAAGGCTGTGAGTGGAATGGGTGTACCTGGGTGTGTAAGGAAAGGTACGAGGAGCATGGAAACGGCTGGATGTGTGAGCAAGGAACGGGCTGCGGGGTGTAAGCGTCCAGGTGAAGCATCGACGGTAACCGGTTTAGAGGTTAGAGCGACTTTTAGCCGAATCGGGCCCTCGGTGCGTGCTGGGCCTCGCTTTGAACGGCCGCGTCCGTGCTCCACTAGGCGGAGCGGGCAGCCCGATAGAAAGGGTCGTCATGGTGACCACTTTTTGTTGAGGCAGTCCGGCAGGTCGAGATCGGGACATTGGATGGCTCCACGCCGAGATGGTGCGTGGGATCTCGGCCCGGGTAAGCCCCCGTCCCTGCACCGAGTGCCGGACGCATCCAGACGCTGGCACAGAACAACCCGCATTCATGGCTTGGCTTTACGAAGCCGGGCTTTGGACAGGAATTGGCGCACCGAGAGGCATTAGTGAGTAGACTGGGTGATGAGGTTAGTGTTTTGGACCCAAAATTAGAGAAAAACAAAATTTGATGATTGGCAAAGGATTGGCAGTAATGATTGGCAGATGATGGGCAGTGATTGGCAAATTTTTGATTTGTTGAAATTTGATGTGCAAAATTGGTAGTGAGCGATGGGCCCGGTGGGTAAGGGTGGCATCCCTGCCACCCTTCCCATGGTGGGGGCAAAGGAGCAATAGCTTATGGGGTGTATGGCAGTGAAAACTAGCCCGGGTGGGTTAGGATATTGATAGGGATCTAGCGAAGATGACATTAGGTAACGTTAAGGTTAGTTAGTGACTGATACCTGTAGTGGGGACGCAGGTAGATTAGTATGGATGATAATGACGAGGGAGCGCAATAGTTTAAAGGGACGACTGGGAAGCGCAAGTTTCAGAAGGGAGTAGTTAGCTGAGATGATGCCGTGTGTGTGAGAATTGAACAGGTGTGATTGCACAGGTGTGTGGAGCAGTGTGTGAGTAGTGAGTGTTGTGGATCAGCGCGAATGCGCTTGGGGAGAAAAGGGTGCAGGTGGCACCAGGTGTGAGAGCACAGGTGTGCAAGTACAGGTGTGTGGAGAGAGTTGGAGTAAGTGGTACGGAGTGGTGTGCATGGTGCGAAGGTTTGGATGGGGGAAGAGTGGACCCCTTTCATGAGTACCCGGGGCGGGTAGTGTAAGTGTTAGGTAGAGGGTACAGGTAAATTGTGGTTGGATATTGGCATTTGTGGTGCGGTTGCAGAATGGTATTGTGGATGGGTGCATTAGTGTTGTGGAAATGGCTGGGCGTGTAGCCTGTTAGTGTGTGTAGTTGGTTTGGGCACTCCACCACTGTGAGGATGTCGGCCAGGTGAGGCCGCAGGTGGGCTCTGGGAGCCGGTAGAGTTGTGGATGGGGCCCGAGGATCCGGAGGACGGACCCGGGTAGCCCAGTGCCAGAGAGGGCACCGAGTGGGGAGAGCGCCAGAGGGCCTTCCCCAGGTAGTTAGGTTAGGGTAAGGAGCAGGTAAGCTCGGAGGCAACTGCAGTGGTGGAGGTGTGCAGGTGGGTAGACCCGCTGGGAGAGGTACACGCCACAGCCCAGAAATTGTGCAAGGGCACCGGGAGATGAATCGGGGGAGTGAGACCCCAAATTGAAAAGCACAACAGTTGGGTCAATGGGAATTGGTTTTTAGAACCCATAGTGTAAGTTGGCCAATGGATTGGCAGGGAAAGACCCCGGGTAATGTAAAGTTGTTAAAGTCATTTAGGAAATAGTTAGGATTGATGAACCTGTCGCACCATACGCAGCCACTTGCCTGAGGTGATGATGATGACTCCACACCTGTGTTTTCTTTGTTCTGTTGCAGGAAATGAGAATTGCTGTGAGGATTTGTGAGACGCATCACGACGTGGATGAGACATTGGGGTGATTCCATCTCTCCCTCCCTAGGAGGGACTGATGATGAATTGGTGATAGCAAATTATGATGTTGAGTTGGAGATGGCAAATTTTGATGAGAGTTGAAAATGGCAAATTTGATTGGTTAGGAGGGAGAGAAGACGAATTTGGTTTATGGGAGGAACGGGGAAGACAGTAGGGACGTTTGTTGATTTGTAAAGTAGATGTTTATGGGTAGTGTTGTGTTTTGTGGATACAGTAAGGGGTAAGGGAGGGGCCATGTAGGTTACCTGGTGGGGGGGGGGGGGCGTACGGTAGGAACGTACCTGTCTCACCTGGTTCCCATGTGCCCCCAGTGTGCATTACCTTATGTTGCGTGCACTTTTGCGCCCTTACCACCTTACTCACTTGTCTGCTTCTTTTGTCTCCCACCTCCGAGGATCTGGCTTTGGGGCAGAGAGAGAGGAGAGAGAGGTGCTGGCTCCGCAGTTGTGGGCCTGCACTTTCGCTGCTTGCTGCCTGGATCGATACACCATATGGACCGCAATTTTGGTGGCCACCCACAATGGACCGCAGTTCTTTTGCGGGCTAGCACCACCCGTTGATGGACCTATGGGTCAACGTGGCACCTATGCCATACAAGGTGAACCACTAATAGTTGGCCCCCTGACGGCCACAAATAGGAAATGGACGCGGTTGGCGCCTTTCTTTATTTTTGAAAGAAGTAAGAAGGCCAAGTGCACCACACGAAGAGCAAGAGACACCTGCAGGGTTAGGGGTTGTTGTTTTTATTTTAATGAACAATGGTGACTGCACCGATTGGGGTTTGGGGTGGTGCTTTTGGTGCTTGGAAGGGGTGCTCTGCACATTATTAAAGGCCGTAAGGCCACAGAGCACTCGTGGGTTGGTGTATCGATGCTGGCATGCGTGCTCTCTATATGCATAACATCTGCATGTGTTCCTCCAAAAACAGGTCCTGGATCGTAGTGTAAATATCAGCGTAGTCTTGTAAATAATGCTCCCTACCGGCTGTATGTTTAGTTTGAGAATTCTTTCCGCGATTCGGTTATCCTGTGGGTGTGTTTCTGTGAGGAGAAGGGTGCAACGTCGCAGGGGGACATATTTACTCATTTGTGAATATCTGTAAAACTGTCGCACTCAGGGTAGAGTTAATAGGAGAGGGAACTACATCTGAGTGCCACACTAAAATAGGTAAAAATTTATCGGGTCGGAACGCCCCGAGGGTAGAGAAGGGTGCAATGTTGCGGATATGGGACTTGGCCTCCATATCCGCTTGTAAATATTCCCCTATTTCCCCAATACTCCCCAACTATCCCCAATCCCCCATTCCCTAGTCCCATTGCCTGTAAATAACACTCTGTAGAACCGACCTTCCCCTTTTTCCCCCATTAAATGTCGTGCCCAGGTCCACCGCATCTCACGTAGACAACTTTCGGACATCTTGCTAGTTATTCTTAGTCTATGTCAGTTAAGGACTCGTTTCCATTAATTCTGACTCTTCGTTGCACCAGAATGTGATTGTATGGCACCAGTAGTGAGTTTAGGACCTCCCCATACCTCCTCCCATCTTCCTCATGAAACAATAACAACAACAACAACTACAACAACAGCGCGCGGGGAGTGCACGTCCTCACTCCGGCTTGGTTAGCCGCCATTGACCATGCGCTCCGACGGGGTTACCACGAAGGGGCTCACTGTCAGCTCCTCGTCAAGGGCGGAGCCCGGTAACCCCCCCCGCACCCAATAAGAAGGGCGGACCGATTCCATCTGGGGCGGAGCTAACTAGCCGAGGGCGTGTCACTCCCCGCCGGATATACGCAGCGACTTACCGGACGTGACGTCAGATGCGCCCCCAGCTTGGAGAAAGAACGTCACCTTCTAGCGCTGAGAGAGACCTCCCGCATCTCTGGACCGGACCGGGTCGATTCTGCCCCTGAGCCAAGAGTGCACCTTGAGCCATCGATTACCTGCCTTTCCTTGCCATCAATCCCCGTGTGAGTCAGTCTTGTCCCGTTTATCTGTCGTCTGTCGGGGCTAAGATAAGACCGTGTTTAAGTGCCCACCTTTCTATGCTGTCTCTCTTGTCTTTGTAATCTAACCTTCCGCAATATTATAACCTCCTCCGGAGGTCTTGAGAACTGGACCCCTGGTGTCGTGTCATTTAATCCAGCCGTTGTGTCTTTTCCATCATTAATTTAGCATAGCGCGACTTAGTCAACGTTCGAGTATAACGGGTAACTTGTGCGAACACGGCGGCCATTCCGCTCGGCCCAGCATAACATCTTAATAAGTCGTGTCCGTAACAATATACTCATCTGGATTTTGAGATATTCTTGTTCTCATAATAGGATACCAATAAGATTTGTTGATGATTTCTAAAAGAGTTTTATATTTCATAACTTTGAGAAGTTCATTTTTATTTAATATATTTTAAACAAGTCTCTATTTGTGGGTTTAGCAATATCAGTATAAGGCCAGTTTTTAATGACAAAATTTCCATGTATATGCTCCAAATCATAAGGTATGTAATACCGAGCACCCTTTTCTTGTAGGTATCCTTGAATACAAAAATTAAAATTCTCTTGTAGTCTTCTTCCTGCCATTTATGTATCAGAAATATATGTGAGATTAATATTATGACAGGTAATACCACCCCATCTTCCCACTACCAAATCGGTTTGTATTCCTCGGCTTTCTATCCTTATCTCATTACCTTCCTTCTTTGTCATACTAACCATCGCTATACTATCATATATTTTTCTTTTCTTAAAATCATGTATTTGTTGTTTACTAATTGTACTTCCACATAAATCCTTATCCTCGCCAAGCGGATAATATTCTTCTTTACGAGACCGATTCAAATCATGTAGGTCTTCTAAGTTTATTGAAAAATACCAATTATACCCTAAATCAGGCATATCATACCCCCATTTATTAATTCGCATATTAACTATATGTCCTTCTTTATAAAATTCAATTGTAAGCAGGTAGTTAAATTCAATGAGGAAAGGTGTATGGTCAGTATAACCAGGTGTTGTGGTTGTAAATTTTACTTGTTTAACAAAACGTGCTGTTTTCTTTAAATATATATATTGTGATAAATCACTGAATCTAATTAAGTCATTCGCATCTGTAGGGTTTGGATAATTGATTAATTTATAAGTATTTTTCATATTAATATTTTTACTTATACTATATTTTTGTCGTTCAGCCTGTGCCTTTGTATAATAATTTGATAAATCAATATCCTGAGAGGATTCTCCAAAGATAGAACCATCTTTTCCAACATGTCATTTATATTAGATTAAAAATGATATCATAAAAATTTTCATTATTGTTGAGTTGAAATAATACATATAAACATAATTGACCACAACATTTAGAATTAATTTCTTGAACTTGAAATGTTTGATAAACACCATTCTGTAAGAATTGTATTACTTCAACAGGTGGTGGCATACCATAACTATCAAAATAATATTTATCCTGACTATTATGAATACAAACCCAATGAGAACCATTCTGTGTGTCTAAATTCATAATAATATTTTTTGTATTCTTATTTATATGTATTAATTCATCTCTCATACAAATAACCACATTATCAATTTTTAGTGTTTTACAATACTTAGCTAGTTCTATATTTGACGTTGTATTCTTTCCAAATTGTTTAAACCATTTATCCATTTATTTATGAGAAAGATACAATCCATTACCCCGTTTAGTTAGTTTAACACCCGCTTGAGCGATAGAGGAAAGCATATCTCCAACCAACAATCTAGCTTTATCAGGTAGACTTTCAAGTTTTTGAGAAAAATCTACAATTACACCACTTCCACTAATTTGTTTCTCCAACTGCTTGTTATATCTTTCCAATTCTTTTTGAGCTTTTAGTTGTGCCTTCCTTTCGTTAGCAGTTTTTACCGCTGCTGAAATACCACCAGTCAATGCTCCCGCTGCACTTAAATCAGCAAATAAAGGAATTAGAAACAGGAGAAATCCTCCCTCTTGTATTGAATATTTCTTTAACATAGGTTTTGTCATTTTAATTTTAAGTGATCCAGCATCATTTAGTGTTTTTACCTGCTCTCTTGTGAGTAAAACATCAATTCTTACTGCTCCTTTTCTTTGAATTGTATTAACATTAATAATACAAGGCTTTTGATTTTGAATACAAGATGTTAATTTATTAAGATTGATTTGATTAACATATACCCCTACCATTTATTTATGAGAAAAAACCTATGTGATATTAATCATAACACCATTATCTGTATTAATCTGTAATTCTGTTTCTTCCAAAAGCAAACAATATGTATTAACTTCTTCATTCTCTCCTCTTTCAATGTATAGAGAAGTATCCACTCTATTAGACTTTATAGTTTCCTTTTGAGATCTCAGGTCAATTGCGTAGATTGTATAAAGTTTTTGAAACGCAACCATATCCAAAATAGGATCATTATTACCGTTGCTTTCACACACCTTTTGGTAAGACTTGTAGGCTTCCGCATAATCATTTTTTTCCCAATCAATTTCCAATCTATCTCGCGGATAAAATGTACCATCAAGAGAAACCCGAAGTTGTTTCACCTTAGCATTATCACACAGCACATTATTCTTATTAGTACCGTCCTCTCCATCTGGTTTTTTTAAAATGAGCCAGAGGTATCGTGGCTTTCCTTGAAGAACACCTCAATTCCAAGTGTAGGTAGTGTGTTCCAGTTTAACGTGTTGACATCTTCTTTTAAGGTATGATACATTTAGCGGGGTCTTTGAGTTAAGTCTTCTATTTAACATCTCTTCCGTTTTAAGATTAGGAGTATATTCACTAATATACCAACACAAATCATTAATAACAAATTTATTATTGTCGCCAAAAGCATTTTCAGCCCCAAAAAGCAACCTATTTACATTATCATTCCTTTGTAGTTGAAATCTAATTTTAAGACCATACAAAACTTTATCATAATCACAAAATCCAAATATACCTTTCAGAGGTACCGCTACGGTAAAACTATTCTCTACTTTTGTTTCATCATTATACATTGACTTCCTTTGACTATAACCAGGGTCAACATTTGTTCCCGTTGACATATCAGGAATAAAACCTTCAACAGCTCCCTTACCCATTCTATCACTAAACGAATATAATGTAAATTTCATCATTTCAGATGTAGCAGAGACATAATAAACTGCTTCAACCTCTTGTGTTCAAATATACAGGCGAACACTATCAAACATTTTCCAGAAGAAATCATTTACGAGTGTAGCATTAGTGTTATTCGCAGCCTTCGTGAATTTAAATTTACACAGCAAGAAACTATCAGCGAGATTCAAGTAAGTTTGTTGATTATTTATTTCAAAACTTTTTGTTCCGTTTGAATTCCAGTCTGTTCCTGTTATAGCATTTACCTTAAAATAGTCTTCCTTTTTCGTGGAGTTTGAAATGATAATTGTATCAAACAAATCATAGATACTATCAATCGCTTCCATACTTGTATTTATATATACACAAAGAATTAAGTTAAGCACCCCCCCCCCCCCCCCCCCCCCCGTTATTTTACAACCTCGCACATTACAAGTTTGTTGTCGTCAAAACAGTGTAATATACCCATGATATTGCTATATTTTCTGGAGAAGTGATATTATGGTCACATAAAAACATAACAATCATGCCGTTTTCAATATTTTATTCTGAATAATTTAAGGTGAAATTTTTTGGGAATTTTAGGCATATTTTCACCTCAATTTAAGTATGGAGCTATAGGTCCATCACGGACAGTGTGGATGACGTTTATGTTTTCTAACGTACAGTCATTGTTCTGAGAAGACCTCTAGCGATCTTTGCGTCAATCACGACCACGTGGATGATAACACGTGCTGCACGAGCGATGGGCGTCACAGATGAGTGCACTCATCTGCATTTCATCAATGGATAATTGCTAATGTCATACCAATCATTATTTGATCTCACATACCTTAGAATATATGCCAATGTATACATATACACAAAGAATATATATTAGGGGGTGCTTACCTTAATTCGTTGTGTAGGGGTGCTTAACTTAATTCTTTGTGTATAGCATTAAAATCGTTGAAACCCTGACCCAAGTATTTTCATGATTTTTTGTCATTCTTGTGAAGATAGTTGAGTTTTACCTTTTTTAATTTCTTTGATTGCTTGTAATTTATGAGACTCCTTTTGAGCATCTTTTATACTCTTGATAGCACCTGCTACATTTCCCACGGCAGAAGCAGTTGAACCAATTAGGTCTTTATGTTTAAGGATGGTTGAACCAATACCCATTAGAGTATCAATTATCCCATCTCCTTTATTTCTAAATTGATGTCCCACACCCCGTTGTCTCTTTGGTTTATAGTATCCTCTACCAAGAAACATACCTTCACCCTTATAGTATGGTGAAAGGAACATCCCATCCCCTGTAATTATTTTATATTTTCCCAACTCGTGTTTTCTCACAATAACCATTATTTATTTATCAAAAAAAACTTCACGAAGGTGAATTCTGATGGATATCATTTCTTCATTAAAGGAGATCATACGATTATCTTGATCGGTTATCCTAAAATTTACTCTGTATATGGTTTTTCCTGACACAGGTAAATAGACAAGATTTTTTGGTTCCATATTGAATTTGTAACCAATCGGGGTTGAGTATGCACTGAATGAAAATATTGTATTTGTTCTTATTCCATCGTTATAAGCACCATCAATCAAATCACAATGAATTAATACTGAATTTATACCGGAGGATATTTGAATGACATTATCACTGTAAGACGTCCCGTTAGTTTCAATCTTTTTTTGAAGAGAAACCCAATAGCTCTCTGAACGAATTTTCAATCGTGAAATCAACTTTATAATTATTTTTAAGTTTAATCGTTGATTTTGAAGTGTGTTTTTGAATATCTATTACCATATTTTTTGGTTCATCACCTTTTTCTTTCATAAGGCGAGAGACTTCTGAAGATATTTGAGAAATCTCGTAAGCTCCAGGTGAAACGGTTATAGTTTTATATCCACTTCCTGGATTATAACTGAACTTGTTGTTTTTCTCTGTGATATTAAAAAGTGTATTGTAAGTCACCATTGACAACAAAGAAGCCTCATATGAGACAAGGAGGTCAAGTTGTAGTGGGTAAGGGAATGAAGCTGTGTAATCACTCGTTGTGAAATTAAAACTAAGAATTGTGCTTCTCGTCTTATTTAATATCTAATAAAAGATCTTTGTATTGACATTTATTAATTATTTTCATATTCATCAACTGATCTAAAATGGCTGAGGATTCATTAAAACAATTGTTGTTTCCAGCCTTCTTACTACATAACAACAATAATAGCCTATTAACTAACTGTGATGGGTCATTTGGAAGAAAACTAACACCCGAACCAAGCTTACTTAAAGCATCAATAATATGTTTCTCCTTCTCATTCTTCTTCCTTTTACCAGCAACAGAAACTCCATAATCAAGTGCATTTAGCAACTCAATATACTCTCTATCTTCCTCTCTTTCCATATCAAGTGGTTCATCAAAATATTTTGAACCGCTGAATCCGGAGTTTGTTAGAAGAAACATTAATCTTGGAGTTAATTCAACATTTGGTTAAGCAGAACTTAAGAACACCAATTTATCATTAAATATCAATAATTTTTCTTTCACAAGATAGAACTTTTTCAACAGAAGGTTCTTCTGTTGGAATGAGACCAGCTCTGGTTTTTGAATCTGCTGAATATTCATTGTTTTGTCGAGCTTCCACAACATAATTAGGGGGTTGATTTACCTCCTCCAGTTTCCGAAATAATCCTTCATCATCATATTCTAATTCTCCAAGTTCTTGCTCTGTCATTTGACTAAAATCTTTGAGCATTTGAAGTTTTTTCGGAGTAAATTCTACCGTGGGAACTGTAGGTGAAATCGTTTGTTGAGTTTTTAAAAGTGGTTTAAAAATTTCTCTTGTTTTCTTTCAAAGGCTTCTTCACCAGTTAGTTTCTGTCTCTGTTTCTTCTTTATCTCTTCCTGTTGCTTTACAACTTTTGAAACCAACTCTTGATGTTCTTTAAACTTTCTCGCTCTTTCTTTGACATTCATTTTCTGTATTTATTTATTGAAAAATATCAGTTAGTATCTCATCTTGTTTCACAACAATATATTTATATTTTCCAATCGTGTGTTTCATATAATTTTCAAATTCTTTTTTACTACATAACGTAGAGCAATTATCTCTCCAAAAATTATTTACATCTATTGAATTTAATTTAAATAAAATAAAAGTATTAGCATTGTTTCTTATTGAGCGCCGAGGGAGTTGAAAATATGACAAAAAAATATATATATATATTAAGTTGAAAATATGACTGACTAAGATAAATACAATTACAAGAAGAATGTCTCCCTCTTGTATAGTAGCTATCCATTACTGTTTGGTTTCTCTCATTAACACAATCATCAAAGATGACGAGGTTCTTTTTTGATGTATCTAAATCTTGAGGTGAAGGTATATCATCCGTAGTATCACTGAGAATACAAGTTATGGGTTTTGGTTTCGATTTTGATTTCTGTGTATCACAAAATAATTGTATTATATCTTCAATATTATAATCATTTAGTTTGTTTTGAAGTTTAAATAAACCGATAATGTCTTCCTTTTTAAGACCCGCATTAAAACCCTGTGAGAGTAGTTGATACTCGGGTTGAAAACTTGACTTTGTAAAAATTATTAAATTATCATAATCTAAAAAATTAGGACCAAGGAGCATCTTTAAAAGTAAACAGGTTTTTCCACATCCGCTTGAACCAACTATACACAAAGAATTAAGTTAAGCACCCCTACACAACGAATTAAGGTAAGCACCCCCTAATATATATTCTTTGTGTATATGTATACATTGGCATATATTCTAAGGTATGTGAGATCAAATAATGATTGGTATGACATTAGCAATTATCCATTGATGAAATGCAGATACACAGGGTCTATGAGACGTAGGGTTGAGTCAGTGATCCGATCACGTGGGTCCTACACACGTTATTGACGCAAAGATCGCTAGAGGTCTTCTCAGAACAATGACTGTACGTTAGAAAACATAAACGTCATCCACACTGTCCGTGATGGACCTATAGCTCCATACTTAAATTGAGGTGCAAATATGCCTAAAATTCCCAAAAAATTTCACCTTAAATTATTCAGAATAAAATATTGAAAACGGCATGATTGTTATGTTTTTATGTGACCATAATATCACTTCTCCAGAAAATATAGCAATATCATGGGTATATTACAGTTTTGACGACAACAAACTTGTAATGTGCGAGGTTGTAAAAAAACGGGGGGGGTGCTTAACTTAATTCTTTGTGTATATTAGACATCTCAATGAATTTGGAATGTTTTTATGGTTATTAAATTTTATCTTATTTTCCCAAACGGGTAAAAAATCATTCATTTATATATTTGGAAAACAAGTCATCTAACTTTTTTTGAGCTATTTTAGAAACTCTATATTTTATCCTGAGTTCGGGTTTAATTTCAAAATAATTCATTATTTTATTTATATAGTATCTTGTATTAACATTTCCATTAAAATTATTTTGAATAATAAATATCATTAAACCCTTATACATTTCCTCAATACAAATAGTCTCTTCCCTTGAAAGAAATGGTGTATTATCATCACAATACTTAACATTCATCTCTCTTATTAATCTTGTAAAGTAATTCATTTTTGGTTCTAATTTAAAAGAGTTATATATTTTTTTATTTTTTTTATTATCATTAATTAAAATTAAATCACAGAAAATACATTGTTTATATGAACCCTCATTATTAAGCCCTATTCTATCACAAGCCGGACAATTCTCTAATTTATCATATGGAGAGTCTGGAAATTCTAAATATCCTTCAGAACTTATCATATTTATATCGTAAATTTTTACTTAAACTAAACGCAAGTTTATTCATTAATAAATACAATGTTTCAAAGCACAAAAGACACATTTCAATCAATCTCTACTTCGGTGGAAGATATAGAAAAATATGTCAAAGATGTTAAATTGAACAAAGATAAATATAGAAATTTTTGGGTAAAACCAGTTATGGAAAATAACATGAGCCCCTCTATTTCATTTAAAGGAAGAGCTCTAACTATACCTGGAAAGACATCCATTAAAGTAAATCTAACAAAAGTTTCTCCTCTACTCCTGGCAATTTATTCAAAGCTTGAAAAAGTGATCGATCGCGATACTTTGAAAAAGAATGATAAGACCATCAACAATACTCGTGGAGAAATTTGTATTTACTTTAATAATCCAAAGGGTGTAGATCTAAGTAAAATGAATGATGTTAATATTTCTGGTGAAATGTCATTTCGTTCTATGATCGTGAGAGATTATTTAAAGATAACTTTTGATATTAACAAGTACAAAAAGTTTTAATTAAAACAAAAGCCGCGTCGATGTTACACAATGCCCAGATGTAGCTGTGCCTATAACGTCGATGTTATAGGCACAGGACATTCCTATTGATTCGATTACTTGATGTTATTTTTGTGCAAAGTGAAAATATATCTCGGCAATTTCCCGTGTGTGGCGACGAATTTTTAATATATCTCGGCATTTTCCCATCTGTTATTTCAGGCGGTGTATGACTGACCATGCCACGATTTAAAAAATATATATCTCGGCAATTTCCCGTGTGTGGCGACACGTGAACGAAGTTATGCTCCTCTCTCCACATTATTGTGACGACGTATAAATTAAATATTTCATTGTGACGATTGTCATCAAATGGACGAATTTTTAATATATCTCGGCATTTTCCCGTCTGTTATTTCAGGCGGTGTATGACTGACCATGCCGCGATTTAAAATATATATATCTCGGCAATTTCCCGTATGTGGCGACACGTGAACGAAGCTTTGCTCCTCTCTCCACATTATTGTGACGACGTATAAATTAAATATTTCATCGTGACGATTGTTATCAAATGGACGAATTTTTAATATATCTCGGCATTTTCCCATCTGTTATTTCGGGCGGTGTATGACTGACCATGCCGCGATTTAAAAAATATATATATATCTCGGCATTTTCCCGTCTGTTATTTCGGGCAGTGTATGACTGACCATGCCGCGATTTAAAAAAAAAAAATCTTAATGGACTTGAAGTTACAGGCCTTTGAGAATTCATTTCGTTCTATAAAGGGCAACTTTCATCGGATTTTCTTCCCGTTTTTTTTCAACCGAGTCTAAAACTATGTTAGCGACTGTGAAAAATGAAATGATATATCGAATTTGATTTGAAATAAAACTGTGTGAGAGAGGAAGACACCATGGGCCTACAAAACAGGCCTCAAAGCTATGCGAGTTAATAAAATGGTGGATATTTGTTTATATGAAGCCTCTCCCAGAATGGGTGGAGCTATGGTTCCCAGAATGGGTGGAGCTTTGAGGTTTTGTCTTCTCTGCAAGAACAAGAAGAAGAACAAGAAGAACAACAACAACAGCAGAGAGCACTCTATGACCAGCGTCTGCGATGCGGCTAAAAATGTAGAGATTGAATCTGTTAATGAAAGAAAGTATATAGATATTGATGGGAATATTTTTCCTGCTAATTAAATATGAGTCATTACAGCAGTGAAGATTTTACTATTTTATTGAACTCGGACGATAGTGATGATAGTATTTCATTGAACTCGGACGATGGTGATGATAGTATTTCATTGAACTCAGATGATAGTTTTGATGCTAATAGTTTGTGCTCAAATGATAGTTATGAGAGTAGCTTTATTGATGACTGAGTATGATTCTGAGTATTCATGTGATAGTTATGACTCAGATGATTCTGAGTGAAAAAGTGTTTTAGTTTAAGTATAGTTTCATATATAAAAAGCCTGTAAAAAGGCACTTTCTTCGATAAGTGTTTTACTTTAAGCACAGTTTCATCTTTAAAAAAGCCTCTAAAAAGGTGTTTTACTTTAAGTATAATTTTGCTATATAAATATGATCAAAGCAACGTATTGCGACGTTTGTGAACAAGAATATAAACAACACAAAATACACCTTAAAACTAACAAACACACATTTAATCTACTTCACCTACTAGCTCCTATTCAGAAGGAAACAAAACACTGTTCTGTCTGTCATAAAAATATCCTCAAGAAAGGCTTCGAAATACATCTTAAAACAAATCTACATTTATCAAATTTTATCACAACTAAAAACTCTGATGGCGCATTCAAAGGACATATTAAAATAAGAGTCTTTAACTTCAAACCTCCTGAACCAGAGTCTATAGTTGATGCTGTAGAAATAGTTAAACCTGCTGTTCAAACGTTGATTGAAAAAACACTAAAAGAAATGAAACCACTTAAATTTTATATGGGAGTAAAATTAGAAATGACAAAGGACGAAGGAGTTATAGATACACCATACATGAGAACTGAGCCACACTTTATATCTTCATATCAAGATTTTAAAACATCAGGAGTCTATGATGAACTTATTAAACAAGAGCAAGATGTGGATAATTCAATCATAGGAAGTGGATTCAATATAGGAAAAATTATTTACATAGACATTCATATTCTTAAATCAGATCCTCTAAAAGCTTCTTCTCACATTGATTTACCCAGTGTTATCAAAAATAGAAAAAGCAGTTATCAATATCAAAAATAAAGACAATAAATGTTTTCTCTGGTCTATTCTAGCACACTTACATCCTCCACATTTTCATGATGAAAGAGTATCTCATTATAAAAAATATGAGAATACATTAAATACGAAAGATCTAAAGTTTCCTATGGCTTTATATGATATTCCTAAATTTGAAAAGATGAATAATTTATCAGTTAATGTTTATGGTCTAACAGAAACAAACAACATTCAGGTTTTAAAGCTTTCTGACAATTGTAAACAAACTCATATTAATCTTCTATATTTTAATTCAGAGGAAAATTCACATTATACATACATCAAAGATATTGCTAAATTATTAAAACCACAAGTATGTAAAAGAACAAATAAAATATATATTTGTTTGCGTTGTCTTAACTTCTTCCATACACAAGAAAGATTAGATAAACATTCAAATTATTGTGGTGAACATAAATCAACGGTAATCAATATGCCTAAAGAAGGCTCAAAGATCACATTCAAAGATGAAAAGAAAAAGATCAAACATCCATTTGTTATATATGCTGATTTTGAAAGTATTCTAGAAAAAATAGATACTGCTTCTCCAGATCCAAAAGAATCATACACAAATAAATATCAAAAACATACTCCTTGCGGTTTTTGTTATTGTATCAAATCATCCGTTGGTGATAAATATAACAAGTTAGAGGAGTATAGAGGCTCAAATACCCCAGAGGAGTTTGTGAAACGACTAGAAAAAGACTGTGTCCGATTAACCAAGATAATGAGAGAAACCAATGTCCTTGACGAGTGAACAGAAAATGGAATTTAGAAAAAACAATGTTTGTCATATTTGTGAGGAAAAAATTGGTGAAGGTCTAAAGGTTAGAGATCATTGTCATCTCACTGGTAAATATAGAGGTCCGGCTCATCAAAGTTGTAATATTATTTATAAACTCCACTCTTTCATTCCTGTCTTTCTTCATAACAACGCTCATTATGATACGCATCTATTTATTAATGAACTTTCAAAGACATCTGGACACATTTCAGCAATTCCTAACACGGATCAGAAATACATTTCATTCACAAAAACAATTCACACATCTCCTATTACTCATATCAGATTTCTTGATACATTTACATTCATGGCAAGTCCATTGGCTAACTTGGATCAAAATCTAAAAGAGTTTCCATGTCTTTCAGAGTATTTTTTAGATAAAGATTTTCTAACACAAAAGGGAATTTACCCCTATGACTATATGGATTCATTTGAGAGATTCAATGAAACACAACTTCCTTCAAAAGAAAATTTATATAACAAATTAAACAACAGTCATATATCTGATAAAGATTATGTACACGCACAAAATGTTTGGGAAAAATATAACATCAAGAATCTTGGCGAGTATCACGATTTGTATCTCAAAACTGATGTGCTTTTATTGGCCGATGTATTTGAAGCCTTTAGATCTGTTTGTCGCACTGGATATGGATTGGATCCTGCTCACTACTACACAGCACCTGGATTGGCCTGGAGTGCGATGTTGAAAATGACAAAACAAGCTTTGGATTTGATAACCGATGTTGATATGCTTTTGATGATTGAAAAGGCAAAGAGAGGAGGAATTTCACAAGTCTGCTCGAGTAGATACGCAAAAGCAAATAACAAATACCTTCCGAATTATGATTCAACAAAAAAGAGTTCTTACTTGATGTACTATGACGCGAACAACCTGTATGGCTGGGCAATGTCTCAGGCTCTTCCTTATGGAAAACTTAGATGGGTAAAGGAAAAAGACTACAAAAAGGTTTTACAAGATGTATGTATCTCTACACAAAAAGAATTGGATGATTCAAAGGTTGATTGTTATTTTGAGGTCGATTTCAAATATCCTGAAGAACTTCATATCAAACATAAAGATCTTCCATTTGCTTGTGAGAAAGAAAGTCCAAAGAAAGAATGGTTGAGTGATTTATCAACGATCGTTTGATATCGGTGAATCAACAGAAAAATTACTTACTACATTATAAAACAAGAAAAATTATGTTCTACACCAAAGAAATTTGCGACAATATTTATCAAAAGGTCTGAGAGTCGAGAAGATCCACAGGGTTCTAAAGTTCAATCAAAGTCATTGGCTAAAGGAGTACATTGATTTGAATACACAAAGAAGAACAGAGTCAAAAACAGATTTTGAGAAAGACTTTTATAAATTGATGAATAATGCGGTCTTTGGGAAGACCATGGAGAACGTGAGGAAAAGACAAAATATCAGACTAGCAACATCCTGGGAACAAGCATCAAAATTAATTAATAGACCGAGTTTTACTCGAGCTGAGGTCTTTACTGAGAACTTTTGTGCGATCCATTTGATTAAAGAGAGTATTGAAATGGACAAACCTATTTATATTGGAACATCAATTCTTGATTTATCAAAGTCATTAATGTATGATTACTTTTATAATAACTTGAGGAAGAAATATCAAAATAATGTTAATCTACTTTATATGGATACAGATAGTTTTATTTTGAAAATTAATACTGATGATGTTTATTCAGACATGAAAGAGGACATTAATATCTATGATACAAGTAATTACAGTCCAGAGAGCGAGTTGTCCTCTTCTAAAAATAAAAAGGTGATTGGAAAGTTCAAGGATGAATTAGGAGGATATGTTATGAGTGAATTTGTGGGATTGAGGTCAAAGGCTCATGCTTATAAATACATTGTGAATAACGATGAAAAGACTGATAAGAAGTTAAAAGGTGTAAAGAAAAATGTTATTAAAGAAACAACAAACTTTAAGGATTATTATAACTGTTTAACAACAAAGAAAGAAGAGTTTAGAAAGATTAATGGAATAAGAAGTTATAAACATCAATTATATACAGAAGAGATAAATAAGAAAGCATAAGGAGCTTTTGATGATAAGAGGTTTATTTTAGAAAATGGAATTGATAGTCTCCCTTATGGTTATATAAGTATATAAGTGATAAGTGAAAAAGGGGGTTAGGGATTTTAACGGGCTACCGCCGCCTTTTTTTACTATTATATAAATGATAGAACCAAGTATCAACCAGACTAAAGAGTGGAGGTGTAATCAACCTTGTTATATAAATGGAAAACATAATGAATGTGAAAAATATCAAATAAGACTTCTTGAAAACAACAACAACAACATGCATTTTAAGGCCATTTTCCCTGCTAGAGCGGGGGTTAGCCTTGCGGTCCCCATGACAATCTTCTCCATTTTGCCCTATTTTCTGCATCTCTCCTTGTTAACCCCCTTGCCCGCATTTCTTCTTCCACCATCTTTAGCCAAGTCTTTCTCGGTCTTCCCCGTCCTCTACTTCCTTCTACATCAATTTCCATCACTCTTCTCAACCAGTCACTTTCATCCTTCCTCAACACATGACCAAACCATCTCAGCCTGTTCCTCTTCACAGCATCAATCACAGGCAATAAATATTACCATCATCTTTCGCAATTCATCATTTGTCTTCCTCTCTCTCAACGATACTCCGCACATCCATCGAACCATTCGCATTTCCACCCTTTCCAGCCTTCGTTGCTGCTCTACGTTCGTAAAAAAAAAGTTCACAAAACAAATAAGAGAATTAATTTAAATACTGGTGAGTTGGGTAAAAAAGATGGAAATATTTTTGAGTGGACGGAAAACTTTGATGGTTGTCAGGAAAATATATACTTCAATTTAAAAATGGTGTGTGGCACTGTAGGTGCTCAGACAAGAACATTGAGGGAGGTTTACCATTTTATCTTAGCTCAGTTAAAATATCTTGATAAAGAACCAAACTCAAACATCTTTTTTGTTAATGTATTAGATGGTGATGGAAGTGGTAAGAGAATTAAATTATTTCCCACGCATAAACAAATATTTGTAGGATCATTGTTTCAGTGGTCTACTAAACAACAATGATCATTGATAGTAAGAGTAAAAGGCCCATAAGACCGAGGGGGTCAGGAATAGAGGTGTTAAGGGGAAATGAAGAAAAGTGATGGTGAGAGGAAAATTTACATGTAAGTGAATGGAGATTTGGAGGTTCAATGAAGGATTGGTTCCAAGCTGTTAGTGTTCATCCTGGTACATCAAGATGGGTTTACCATTCAGCCCTAGCTCAATTAAAATATCTTCATTATGTATTAGCCCAAGTAGATTAATTGGCTCATAAGGCCAATAAGGTCATGGTTCAAAAGGCCAAAAGGCTCATAGAGTCTTTTGGATTAATAGGGGTGTTTTCCAAAAGTGGGAAAATACAGGGGGGTAAACGACATTAGATAGGGATTTCCCATGTTAAATGGGTTTGTCCCAGGAACAACATTTATCATCTACTCACATGTCTGTGGCTGAGCACCACTCATGGACCCCACGGGTTGGGGCATGCCCCTCTGCTGGAACCGGCCACGATGGCCCAAGATCTTGCTTGCGGACCCGGTGAGGTGGCACCAAGCCCACAGGTGAACCACCCATAGTCGGCCCCTGTGGGCCATAAATAAAAATGGACACGTTGTGTGCTTTTTTTAATCATTATGTCCAAATAGGCCGCCAGCAAGAAGAACAAGAAAGACAACATCTGGAAAAACAATGGCCAGCAGAGGGAGCCGAAGAACAAGACCACCAACAACGGGTTTGTTTTTTGAACGATGGTGACTGTGCACTCCGGTGCGTTTTGGTGCTTTATGGTGCTCTTTGTTGGTGCTGGTGCATCGATGCAGCGCAGGCCGTCTCCCCCCCCCCAAAAGATCAATCGCAGGTCCTGGGTTGCAGTGTAAATACAATCAGCGTCACTTGTAAATAATGCTCCCCACCGTTCATGTTTAGTTTTGAGAACAATTCCGCAATTCGGTTATCCTGTGGGCGTGAATCTGTTAGGTAGGGTGCAATGCAGCAGAGGGACATACTTATTTGTGTTTTAAAACTGTCACACTCAGGGTCAGGTTAATTGTAGAGGGAACTACACCTATGTGTCACACTAAGTAAAGTTTTATAGGCCCGGGACGTGCCTGGAGGATGAGGGTGCAGTGTTGCGGATTTGAGAATCCTTTGTTGTAAATATCACCCTCTGTAAATAGTGTAATGCTCCTTGTAAATACCTCCGTTAAGTGTAAAGGTCAAAGGTCGTCCCCTTAGTTAATCCATCGCAAGCACGTAGGCCACCATATACCCTTCTAAATAGTTATTTCTTATTCTATGTAGTTTAAGGCTCTGTTTCCCACTAGTTGACCCGGCATTGCACCAAATGACATAAGATAGATCCCTCCGACACCCCCATGGCCTATTCAAAGCGCCAGTACGGCGGCGTTCGCCACTACTACTTTGGCTTATTGTCAGCGCCTTTGCCGCCATTACGCACGTGGTCAAGCCTCGGAGAAGAAGGGGGGAGGAGCTACATCAAGGGCGTTGCCCGCCCATCGTCATCAAAAGGTGGAGCCAGCGAGCCCCCACCAGCCAACCAGGGTTCATGAGATACCATCCCGGGCTTGGCGCGCATTGATCTGAAAGCGCGTTATAAAAGCGCCTGCGCAAGCCTTTTCGGAGAGATGCGGCAGATATGGCAGATGCGGCAGATGCGGCAGATGCGTAAGAGTTCAGTGGAGAAGGAGTGGAATTTGCACTGAACCAAGTCAGGCTTGCGGTTCTGCCGGGAGAGAAACGACGCAGTCCAACCCCCCCCCCCCCCCCCCCCCCCCCCCACCCCCTGTGACACGCAGCTTCGACTGGCTGCTACGCGGGAACCAGATTGCGGTGGAATCGGTGGCCGTCGATGTCCAGCCCGACGTCCCGTGCGGGAGCAAGCTCCAGCTGAACCTTCCTCCCCTTCCAGCCATTCATTCCTGCCTGCAATTCCCTATTCGTGTGAGTGAGTTCGTTCTGTCTGTATTGTCCTGGGTATAAGTTAAGCCTGTATAGATAAGTTAATATTTGCACTGTGTCTTCTTCTCCTTCTGTCTATATTTTCGTATTTTTCCTTCTTCCTTGGTTTCTTTGGTCTTGTACATAATAGTTAGTAATAAATCCCTGTTCTTCCTACCTTGCCTTCTTTCCTTTACATCCATTTCGTTTTTGTGATTTCCCCATTGAATACCTGTGGCACGATTTGGCCAACGCATAAGAATCGGGTCTAGTTTCTGTTAATGGTTCGAGCCGCGGCTGCTAATCCGCTCGGCAAATAACATCTTGTCTGCGGTCTCGAACGAGATTGCTCACCTGCCTCTCTGGAGGGAGCTGGGCAGCTTCAGGACTCACGTCGGTCAGTCGCATACAAGGGGATTAATTCCCCCTTGGTAAGGGGAAAAGGGGCCGGTGAGATCCGCAACTATATATATATATATATACATATATATATATATATATATATATATATACATATATATATATATATATATATATACATATATATATATATATATGTATATATTGTAACGAATGTGGAAACGTTACAATGTGAACGTTACAAAAGTATGGTAACACCCTGTTAATGTAAATAATGGTCGCAGCCGTCCTCCTAGTTAATTCCATGAAGCTTACACGCAGGTCACGATATATCTTTTAAATAGTGTATTTCCTTATTCCATGTAGGCTAAATATGTGTTTCCCACTAGATTGACTTTGCATTGTATCAAACAAAATAAGCGTAGGCCCTTCCAATTTCCCCAAACATCTCCGCTCTCCAAAGTTCCTTTCAAAAGGGGAGTTGTTTTCAATCCCGCAGGCCGCCATTGCCCATGTGCTAATCTCGGAGAAGAAAGGCGTGTCTCCACCTCGTCATAAGAGGGGAGGAGTGAGCCAGCCCTAACAGCCAATCAGCACCGCGGTGAGCGACCCGTTAGGCGTGCCCTCGGAGCCGGCGGCTTAATTCCGCCCGAGGTGATAAAAGCGACTGTAAGGGACTGCTTTACCAGATGACCTGGGAGATGAGCAAAGAGGCGGCACCAAGAGGAGCGGTGAGATGTGAAACGCTCCAAGCCAAAGAGGAGAGGTACTCGGCAAGGAAACCAGCTTTGGAGAGATGCGCTGAAAGGAGGGAGACGGCTCCACCACAAGAAGAGGAGCAGGTGTGCCGAACCAGCGCGTGACGTCTACCGCAGCGGATACGCGACGGAGGGTTTTCCCGCCAAAACCGCGAGGAATTGAGAGCTGCTGCCTCCGACTTTGCCTCCCTCTCAAGCAATCCACCTCAAGCCCTACCTGCCTGCAATATCCCCTGTGTAAGTGTGAACGTCCTGTCCTGCTCGTTGTCTTGGGGTTAAGTAAAAATGAATAGTGTAAGTTAACGATTCGCTGTGTTACTGCTTCTTCCATCCATTGCTTGTGTGTGTATAATAAATCTGTTCGTCCTCCGTATTCTTCTTCTTCTTCTTTTTCATTCTCTTTCGGTCGCTTTAGAGGTTTCCCGATTGAATATCTGTGGGGCGATCTGGTCAACGTCGGGTGGAATCGGGTTCTAATCGGGGAGTAACTGTTCGGACGCGGTTAAATACACCACCGCTCGGTCAATATAACATCTAAAACCGCGTCGGTAACAATTGGTTGTCAGGAGTTGGATTCGGACCTGGGACTAAATTTGTTAGGCCCAAATTTTGGAACACCAATTGTGTTATTAAGTAACAATTGGTGTCGGGGAGTGAGATTCGAGGCCCGAACCAAATTTTTTTTTAAAAACATCTAGAAAAAAATTTGGTCAAAATTTGGAGCTGCTGGAAATTTGTGTTGTTTTAAAGCAAAACCCGAATTTTGAGATCGGCCATGGACAATCAAGGCGATCGGATGTCGGTGGGAGAGATAGACAGGGTGGGATCGACCCAGGACCTCGGGGAAATGTATGTGGAGGAAAGGGTGGAGGAGAGTAAAGAAGGTGTGGTTGAGGGGGTATCAGGTGCACAAGATGGCGTCCTCACGCACATGGTTGTTGCGGCACCAAATTTAGTCGCGGCAGCCGAGCCCGCAGTGCCAATGGACTTTTGCCTATTTATGACGCATTTCATGGCATCTATGAAGGGTGACAGTAGGGGATTGGATGCAATGATGGCTACCCAGGGAATCGACATGAAAAAAAGGAGGAAGGAAGCAAAGGACAACCCGGAGGGATATCGGGAGCGAATAAACGACAGCATAAAAAAAAATGGGGGAGTTCGTAGATAGCATGGGAGGCGGGAGAGGCACATCGGTGCACGACGAGGTAAAGCGGGTCGAAAAGCGCTGGTTGAGCGAAGCGGAGGAAAGCGCGGGTACAATGACGGGGGTAGAAATCGCGACACGGGGTTTGGAAAAGCCGGCGACCGATGAGGTAGAGGGAATTTTATTAAAGCCAACGGTCGTCGAGGTGAGTACAGAAAAAGCGGAAGTGGGCATTGAAATTGAAGAGATGACGGAGGTAGCCCGGGAATTGCAGGGAGAAATGGAATATGTGCAAAGTCCCTGCTCACATCACGATGCTGTGCTTAACCCGAATGGAAGTTTGCAGGTTTTGGTGCAGGGAGGAAGAAGAACCCCGAAGGTGAGACGTGCTGTTGTGTATTGTGCGGGGAGATTTTGTAAGAGGATGTTTAGCGACAAAAGAATTGTCGCGCGCTTGGGATCGAGGAAGCATCCGGGCGTTGGTGAAGGGTCCCGTGTGAGTGGAAATGGCACGCGTGGGAGGAAAAAGTGTGCGTCGGCGAGTGGGTGTGTTATAAAGTGTGGGAGTGAAACCGAGTGCGAGCGAGAATGCACGTCGGGGTGTACGGAGTGTGACACGAGGAGTGAGTTGGTGGTGGAGCGGGTGCGAGAATGCACGCTTGGAATGGTAGAGGGTGTGCGAGGAAGCACACCTGAGTTGGTCATGGCACGGGTGTGGGAGAGCCCATGTGAGCGCGTTAGTGGGTGGATGCAAGAGTGCACGCCCATGGTGAGTGTTACGGAGGACGTAACGGAGGAGAGGTGTGGACCAAAGTGTGCGCGAGAGGTGTGGTGTGTAACAGGGAGAGCGTTGGTGGAATGTACGGACGGCGTTGGAACGCCAGGTTTTGTGAGGGTGAAAGGGGTAGCGTATGCTTGTAAGCATGCAAGTAAAGCATCGACGGTAACCGGGTTAGTGGTTAGAGCGACGGATAGCCGATGCGAGCACTCGGTGCGAGGGGTGCTTTGTTGGGTGCGAGGCCCGGCGCGGGTCGATGCTGCGTCGCTTCTCTTCGAAGCGTCGTTGCCGATTCGGGCTTGGCCCCGCCCCGCACGGTCGAGTCCGGGCTTTGTCGGGCGAGGCGACCGGTCCGGTTCAAGGGCGAGTGGGAGGAGGCCGAACGGTGCCCCCTCGTGGGGAAGGGGTTCCGACCGGGGGAGATTGAGCCATCGGGCCCGGGACCGCAAGGTGCCGCGCCGAGATGGTGCGTGGAGCCTCGGTCCAACCAAACCACCTCCCTTGAACCGAAAGCCGGACGGATTCAACCTGCAGGCAACCAAACCACCCGAATTCATTGCTCGGCTTTACGAAGCCGAGTTTAATGATGTCATGACGCACCGAGGCTAGGATATAGCGGACTGTGATGATGGTGATCGTGATAGTGATAGTGTTTTGATCCGAAATTTAGAAAAGTGAATAGAATTGGCAGTAATTGGCAAAATTTTTCATTTATTGAATTTGAACGAACAAAATTTATAGTGAGAGACCCCCCGATGTGGTGGGATGGCAAATCCACCATCCCTCACAGACGTGGGGGCAAATGCGCAATAGCTTATGGGGTGTATGGCAGTGAAAACTAGCCCGGGTGGGTTAGGATATTGATAGGGATCTAGCGAAGATGACAGTAGGTAACGTTAAGATTAGTTAGTGACTGATACCTGTAGTGGGGACGCAGGTAGTTTAGTGTGGATGATAATGACGTGGGAGCGCAATAGTTTAAAGGGACGACTGGGAAGCGCAAGTTTCAGAAGGGAGTAGTTAGCTGAGATGATGCCGTGTGTTTGAAGATTGAACAGGTGTGATTGAACAGGTGTGATTGAACAGGTGTGATTGCACAGGTGTGCAACTGAACAGGTGGATGGAGCAGTGTATGAGGGAGTAGTGGTGATTGCGTGTTGTGTTGACCAAATGGTCCAGGAAGAGGAGGAGGGTGCAGGTGGCACCAGGTAGGATTGCACAGGTGTGCAACGACAGGTGAATGAAAGACAGGTGTATGGAATAAATGGTATGGAGTATTGGAATGGATGGTCGTGGAGTGAGTATGGTGGAAATTGTGGAGTGGAGTGGATGGTGCGAAGGTGTGAATGGGGGAAGAGTGGACCCCCATCACGGATACCCGGGGCGGGTAGTGTAAGTGTTAGGTAGAGGGTATAGGTAAATTGTGGTTGGATATTGGCATCTGTGGTGCGGGTGAAAGAATGGTCTTTGGATGGGTGCATTAGTGTTGTGGAAATGGCTGGGCGTGTAGCCTGTTAGTGTGTGTAGTTGTTTGGGCGCTCCACCACTGTAAGGATGTCGGCCAGGTGAGGCCGCAGGTGGGCTCTGGGAGCCGGTAGTAGTTGTTGGGGATGGGGCCCGAGGATCCGGAGGACGGACCCGGGTAGCCCAGTGCCAGAGGGCACCGAGTGGGTTGACAGAGCCAGGAGGGGCCTGCCCCAGTTAGATAGGTTAGGGTGAGGAGCTAGGTAAGCTCGGGTGGCAACTACAGTGGTGGAGGTGTGCAGGTGGGTAGACCTGTTGGGAGAGCTAGACGTCGCAGCCCAGAAATTGTGCGAGAGCACCGGGAGATGAATCGGGGGAGTGAGACCCCAAATGGAGAAGCACCACAGTTTGGTCAATGGGAATTGGTTATTAGAACCCTGGCCAATGGATTGGCAGGGAAAGACCCCGGGTAGTGTAAAGTGTGTTAAAGTCATTTAGAAAATAGTTAGGATGAAGGATCTCCTCGCACCATCTGCATCCACTCACCTGAGGTGACAGGTACTCCACATCATGCCATGTTTTGATTATTTTTTATGATGCAAATGTTTGGATTGTGAGACGCATCATGACGTGGGTGTGACATTGTGCTTTGATGTTCCATCTCTGCCTCCTTATGAGGATTGATGACGAATTGGGTGATGGCAAATTTTGGTTAGAGGAATTGTGGTGACGAATTTGGTATAGGGGAAATATGGGGAAGACGTGACAGTAGTGACGAATTGGTAATGTGTAGATTTTGTACATATGGGGTAAGGGCAAGGGTAGGGTAGGTGACAGGGGGGTGACGTACGGTAGGGACGAGCTTTCTCATTTCGCCGTCCGTACGCATTTCGCCTTGCATTGCCTTATTGACGTGTACCCTTGTGACCTTACTCCTCGCTCAATTGTCTTTCTTTTGTCTCCCACATGACCTGTGCGCCATTGGGTGCCGAGGGGAGCGTGCGTGAGGTGGCCATTGTGCGCCCGAGATTCCCAGAACCAGCATGCATTGCGTTGATGTACCACTTTATGGACCGCTGTTCTGCCGCCAAGTACCACTTGATGGACCCCAGGTTCTGGGGCAGGGCACCTCTGTTGGAGACCGGCCATAGTGGCCAGGGAATCTTGCTTGCGGACCTCGGTAAGGTGGCACCTATGCCAAACAGGTGGACCACCCTTAGTTGGCCCCTGAGGCCCTAAATAAAAACGAACACAAGTTGTGCTTTTTATTATGTCCAAATAGGCCGCATGAAGCCAGAAGACGTCGGGAAGAACATCGGCCCAGCAGAGAAAGTGAAGACCACCACCAGTTGTTTTGTTGTGTTTATTAAGAACCATGGTGACTGCGCACCGAGTGGTGTTTTTGGTGCTTTGTGGTGCTTGTGGTGTTTTTGGTGCTTTTGGGTGCTTTGGTGGTATTGGTACTGGTGCATCGATGCAATGCGTGCTGTCTCCTCCCTCCCAACAGGAATTTCTTTTTTTTTCTTGTTCCCTAAAAAGAAAAGAAAAAAAACACAGGTCCTGGGTTGCGTTGTAAATAAAAAATCACGTCATTGTAAATAACTAGGGCATGCCCGTACTATATATATGCCCGTACTATATATATATCTAAAATTATATCCCCCCCCTCTATTTACATGAAATGGTTTGGTCCATGAAATGTTTTGGTCCATTCGCAACGCCAAAGCGAACGGCGAACGCTTTACATGAAATGGTTTGGTCCATGAAATGTTTTGGTCCATTCGCAACGCCAAAGCGAACGGCGAACGGCTTGCGAGTACAGAACTGCTACCATCATCAAGTAGAAAGAGAAGCGAAAAAAAATGAAAAGGAAAAACATGCCAAACCGCGAGGGAAAACAACACGGCACGTCGACACAACAACGTGTCCTGTGATTGGCCGTACGTGGCTGCCAGTAGCTGCCCCCCAAAAAAAGCTTTCACCGTCCGGCGACTGAATTTAAGGGGAAAAATAAAACGCTCTTCGCTTAAAACAACGCCCTTTGCTCTGACTGAATTGGGACAATGTTTTTATGTTTTTAATTGAATTACTATCCGTAATGGCGCACGCTCTCACGGGAGCTCCGGAAGGTCGTATATCGCAGTTACGATGAATCGCAAATTAGTTTTTATTAGTTTTATAATTAGTTTTAAAACATAGTTTAACGGCAACATAGTTTGCCGACGGGAAATAAATGAATACGCTCTCAAATGTGCCATCCGAGGCAGAGTGTGTCCGCCACGTTCGGCACACGCGATAGCTCGCTGCTCTCTGATTGGTTGAATCGTTTTTTGGACATAGCTCGGTAAGTAATTGTCCGATTAATATGAAACCTTGAAAAGGCACATCCTCGGGTCCCCAGCAATATACCTGGCAAGTTTCAAGTATATCGGACCGGTAGTTGTCGAGAAACAGCGGTCACAGACATACAAACAAACAAACAAACGTACAAACAAACATACACACAGAGATTACTGGAATTATAGATAGATGCTCCCCACCGTAAATGTATAGTTTGAGAATAATTCCGTTATGGAGACGGCTCCACCACAAGAAGAGGAGCAGGTGTGCCGAACCACGAACCACGAACCACGACTGCTTTACCAGATGACCTGGGAGATGAGCAAAGAGGCGGCACCAAGAGGAGCGGTGAGATGCGAAACGCTCCAAGCCAAAGAGGAGAGGTACTCGGCAAGGAAACCAGCTTTGGAGAGACGCGCTGAAAGGAGGGAGACGGCTCCACCACAAGAAGAGGAGCAGGTGTGCCGAACCAGCGTGTGACGTCTACCGCAGCGGATACGCGACGGAGGGTTTTCCCGCCAAAACCGCGAGGAATTGAGAGCTGCCTGCCTCCGACTTTGCCTCCCTCTCAAGCAATCCACCTCAAGCCCTACCTGCCTGCAATATCCCCTGTGTAAGTGTGAATGTCCTGTCCTGCTCGTTGTCTTGGGGTTAAGTAAAAATGAATAGTGCAAGTTAACGATTCGCTGTGTTACTGCTTCTTCCATCCATTGCTTGTGTGTGTATAATAAATCTGTTCTTCCTCCATATTCTTCTTCTTCTTCTTTTTCATTCTCTTTCGGTCGCTTTAGAGGTTTCCCGATTGAATATCTGTGGGGCGATCTGGTCAACGTCGGGTGGAATCGGGTTCTAATCGGGGAGTAACTGTTCGGACGCGGTTAAATACACCACCGCTCGGTCAATATAACATCTAAAACCGCGTCTGTAACAATATATATATATATACATATATATATATATACATATATATATATATACATATATATATATATACATATATATATATATACATATATATATATATATATATATATATATATATATATATATATATATATATATATATATATATATATATATATATATATATATATATATATATATATATATATACATATATATATATATATATATATATATATATATATATATATATATATATATATATATATATATATATATATATACATATATATATATATAGTTATAGTATATATATTGTTACAGATACGACTTTGATGGTATGGTGGGCCGAGCGGGATGGCCGCCGTATCCGTACAAGTTACCCCGATTGCACCCGGGGTTGACTAATCGCGCTATGCTGGCTCAATAAGAAAAAGAAGACACCCGGCTGGATTATAATGACACAATACGACACCAGGGGTTCAGTTCTCAAGTATATTCGTACGGAAAAAGGTTAGATTACAACTACAAGAGGGACAGCATAGGAAGACAGGCACTTAGACACACTCTTATATTAACCCTAGACAGACCACAGATAAACGGGACAACGCTGACTCACACGGGATTTGATGGCAAGGAAAGCGGCAGTCGATGGCTCAGGTGCACCTGGCTCAGGGACAGAATCACGTACGGTGGTGTCCAGCAGATGCGGGGAGGTCGCTCAGCGCTCGTGGGTCGCGACTTTGGTGGAGATGCCGGGGAGGTCGCTCAGCGCTCGGGAGGGTGGCGTCTTGTCCTTCCAAGCTCGGGGCGCATCTGACGTCACGTCCGGCGCGGGGCCGCGTATATCCGGCGGGGAGTGACACGCCCTCGGCTCGTTAGCGCCGCCCCAGATGGCATCGGCCCATGGCTTCTCATTGGGTGCGGGGGTTACCGGCTCCGCCCTTGACGAGGGGCCGACAGGGAGCCCCTTCGTGGTAACCCCGTGGAGCGCGTGGTCAATGGCGGCTAACCGAGCCGGAAGGAGGACGCCCACTCCCCATGCCGTCACCGCGCCGCCCCCCTCTTTTGTTGTTGTTGTTGTAGTTGGCGCTTCTTCATGGGGAAGAGATGCGGAGAGGTATGGGGAGGTCCTAAACTTCCTAACAGGTGCCATATAATCACATTCTGGTGCAACGAAGAGTCATAATTAATGGAAACAAGTCCTTAACTGACATAGATTAAGAATAACTAGCAAGATGTCCTATAATTGTCTACGTGTGGTGCGGGGGACCTGGGCACGACATTTAATGGGGGGATGAAGGGGAAGATCGGCTCTAATGGGTGTTGTTTACAGACAATGGGACTAGGGAATGGGGTAAGGGAGAGTTGGGGAGTATCGGAGAAAATAGGGGAATATTTACAAGCGGATATGGAGGCCAAATTCCATATTCGCAACATTGCACCCTTCTCTACCCTCGGGGCGTCCCGACCCGATAAATTTTTACCTACTTTAGTGTGGCACGCAATGTAGTTCCCTCTACTATTAACTCTACCCTGAGTGCGACAGTTTTACAGATATTCACAAATGAGTAAATATGTCCCCCTGCGACGTTGCACCCTTCTCCTCACAGAAACACACCCACAGGATAACCGAATCCGGAAAGAATTCTCAAACTAAACATACAGCCGGTAGGGAGCATTATTTACAAGACTACGCTGCTATTTACACTACGATCCAGGACCTGTTTTTGGAGGAACACATGCAGATGTTATGCATAGAGAGAGCGCGCTTGCCAACATCGATACACCAACCCACGAGTGCTCTGTGGCCGACGGCCTTTAATAACGTGCAGAGCACCCTGTCCCAGCATCAAAAGCACCACCCCACCGCCAATCGGTGCAGTCACCATTGTTCATTGGAATAAAAATAAATGCGACAACCCCTAACCCTGCAGGTGTCTCTTGCTCTTCTTGTGGTGCACTTGGTGGTAACTAAAAGTGGTTCACCTGTATGGCATAGGTGCCACGTTGACCCATAGGTCCATCCCCGGGTGGTGCTTGGCCGCAAACGAACTGCGGTCCATTGTGGGTGGCCACAAACATTGCGGTCCATATGGTGTATCGATCCAGGCAGCCAACAGCGAAAGTGCAGGCCCACAACTGCGTAGCCAGCACCTCTCTCTCCTCTCTCTCTACCCCAAAGCCAGATCCTCGGAGGTGGGAGACAAAAGAAGAAACAAGTGAGTAAGGTGGTAAGGGCGCAAAAGTGCACGCAATACTAGATGATGCACACTGGGGGCACATGGGAACCAGGTGAGACAGGTACGTTCCTATCGTACGCCCCCCCCCCCACCAGGTAACCTACATGGCCCCTCCCTTACCCCTTACTGTATCCACAAAACACAACACTACCCATAAACATCTACTTTACAAATCGACAAACATCCCTACTGTCTTCCCCGTTCCTCCCATAAACCAAATTCGTCTTCTCTCCCTCCTAACCAATCAAATTTGCCATTTCCAACTCTCATCAAAATTTGCCATCTCCAACTCAACATCAAAATTTGCCATCACCAATTCATCATCAGTCCCTCCTAAGGAGGGAGAGATGGAATCACCCCAATGTCTCATCCACGTCGTGATGCGTCTCACCAATCCTCACAGCAATTCTCATTTCTGCGACACAAACAAAGAAAACACAGGTGTGGAGTCATCATCATCACCACAGGTAAGTGGCTGCGTATGGTGCGACAGGTTCATCAATCCTAACTATCTCCTAAATGACTTTAACAACTTTACACTACCCGGGGTCTCTCTCCGGCCAAACCATTGGCCCTCTTACACTATGGGTTCTAAAAACCAATTCCCATTGGCCAAACTGTGGTGCTCTTCAATTTGGGGTCTCACTCCCCCGATTCATCTCCCGGTGCCCTCGTACAATTTCTGGGCTGCGACGTGTACCTCTCCCAGTGGGTCTACCCACCTGCACACCTCCACCACTGCAGTTGCCTCCGAGCTTACCTGCTCCTTACCCTAACCTAACTAACTGGGGCAGGCCCTCTGGCACTCTCCCCACTCGGTGCCCTCTCTGGCACTGGGCTACCCGGGTCCGTCCTCCGGATCCTCGGGCCCCATCCACAACTCTACCGGCTCCCAGAGCCCACCTGCGGCCTCACCTGGCCGACATCCTCACAGTGGTGGAGTGCCCAACCAACTACACACACTAACAGGCTACACGCCCAGCCATTTCCACAACACTAATGCACCCATTCACAACACCATTCTGCAACCGCACCACAAATGCCAATATCCATCCACAATTTACCTGCACCCTCTACCTAACACTTACACTACCCGCCCCGGGTGTCCGTGATGGGGGTCCACTCTTCCCCCATTCACACCTTCACACCATGCACACCACTCCGTACCACTTACTCCAACTCTCTCCACACACCTGTATTTGCACACCTGTGCTCTCACACCTGGTGCCACCGGCACCCTTCTCTCCCCAAGCGCATTCGCGCTGATCCACAACACTCACTACTCATACACTGCTCCACACACCTGTCCAGTTGCACACCTGTGCAATCACACCTGTTCAATCCTCACACACACAGCATCATCTCAGCTAACTACTCCCTTCTGAAACTTGCGCTTCCCAGTCGTCCCTTTAAACTATTGCGCTCCCTCGTCATTATCCTCCATACTAAACTACCTGCGTCCCCACTACAGGTATCAGTCACCAACTAAACTTAACGTCACCTAATGTCAATCTTCGCTAGATCCCTACACACCATATCCTAACCCACCCGGGCTAGTTTTCACTGCCATACACCCCATAATCTAGTGCTCCTTTGCCCCCCCATGGGAAGGATGGTGGATTTGCCATCCCACCACATCGGGGGTCTCTCACTACCAATTTTGCACATCAAATTTCAACAAATCAAAAATTTGCCAATCACTGCCCATCATCTGCCAATCACTACTGCCAATCCTTTGCCAATCATCACATTTTGTTTTTCTCTAATTTGGGGTCCAAAACACTAACCTCATCACCCAGTCTACTCACTAATACCTCTCGGTGCGCCAATCCCTGTCCAAAGCCCGGCTTCGTAAAGCCAAGCAATGGATGCTGGTTGTTTTGTGCCTGCGGCTGGATGCGTCCGGCATTCGGGGCAGGGACGGGGGCGTACCCGGGCCGAGATCCCACGCATCACCTCGGCGTGGAGCCATCCAATGTCCCGATCTCGACCTGCCGGCACGTCTCAACAAAACGTGGTCGCCATAACGACCCTTCCTATCGGGCTGCCAGCTCCGCCTAGTGGAGCCTGGACGCGGCCGTTCAAAGCGAGGCCCGGCACGCACCGAGGGCCTGATTCGGCTATAAGTCGTTCTCAACTCTACCCCATCTAACGTCGATGCTTCACCTGGACGCTTACACCCCGCAGCCCGTTCCTTGCTCACACATCCAGCCGTGCCCATGCTACCTTTCCTTACGCACCCAGGTACACCCATTCCACTCACAGCCTTGGTCACACACCTGACCACCGAACACTTTGGCACACATTCGTTGGTCGCACACCTCACCAATACACCGCTTCGCGCCCCCTCCTCGGTCACCTCCTCTGTGACAATCACAGGTGTGCCCTCATTCGCACACCCAACCACGTGCCTCACCACCAACTCCAGCGTGCATTCCCACTCACGCTCTACCATTCCAGGTGTGCATCCTTCCATCCCAGGTGTACATCCTCGCTCACCTGTCACAACTAACTCACGCTCCATGTCACTCTCACTACTTTCACCTCCATTCCTGACAGCGCACTCACCCTTACTCTTGACAGCGCACTCTTTCCCCATGCACCTGTCCGTTACACACCTTTCTCGCGCACACTCTCCCGTTACACCCTCTGTAACACTCACCACAGGTGTGCATTCTTCCTTGCCTTTGACAGCGCACTCTTTCCCCATGCACCTGTCCGTCACACACCTTTCTCGCGCACACTCTCCCGTTACACCCTCTGTAACACTCACCACAGGTGGACACTCTTCCTTACTTCTGACAGCGCACTCTTTCCTCATGCACCTGTCCGTCACACACCTTTCTCGCGCACACTCTCCCGTCACACCCTCTGTAACACTCACCACACCGCGCTTCCATGTGCTCCCTCGCACACGCGCTACGACCGACTCACTCTCGCCAGCACACTCACTCCTTGGCACGCACTTTTTCCTCACACACCCCAGAGTCGGACTTTCTCGCACACCTCCTCTTTCGCACACCAGACCTGTCACACACTTCACCAGTGGCCTCTCACGAACACCCGGGTCTATTTCGACCCCCAAGCTTATTAAATCCCCTGGCGCATCATACGCACGACCATATTGGTCACCACTTACACCGGGTCCTCTTCCTCTTCGCTTCTCCTCCATCACCTGCGAATCCCTCATCCGGTTAATGAGCACATCATCACGATCCGAACACAGACTCTGGACCAATTCTTTTATCTCCTCTTTTATTTCTTTCTTATCCCCTCTCCGTCGCTTCTTAATTTCGCTCATCCCTTCTTCCACTTCTTCTAATTTGTGCTTCACCTCTTTTATTCCCCGGTACGTCTCCTCAAGCTCGTCCTCCAAGGCTACCTTGACCGTTTCCATGTGCGTCCTCACCTGCCGGTCCTTCGTCTCCATTACCTCTATCACCTCGTCCAACCTCGTTGTCAGTCCCTCACGTACCATCTGACATTCCCTCTTTGTCGCTATCAAGTCGTTTTTAATTTCTTTTTGTGTCGCCTTTAAACCTCCTAATACCGCAGTGTTCCTTTGAACCTGCTCCACTAACTCCGTCTGTCCCACCGTCAGCTGCTCCACCTCCTGCGTCAGGTCCTCTATGCCCCCTTGTAACTTTACAGTCCCCTTTCTCACCTCCTTCTCCATGTGCTCCTTACAGTGCCTCACCTCCTCGCGCACTCCTCCGACCTCCTCACTCACTCCTCTTCTGATCTCTTCTCCCATCACTTGCATCTCCTGCCCAGATGCCACCCTCATCTGCTCCATTTCCTCCCTGTGAGCATCCAGTTTGGTTTCTACCCCCATTCTGACCCCCTCTATCTGCTGCTCCATTTGTTTAACTTCCCTTTCCGCTTGGTCCCTCATGTCCCTCAATTTGCCTTCCATACTGTTTTCTAACCCCTCTAACCCTTTTTGCATCCCTTCCATTTGATTCTCTTGAGCGGCCATTCTGTTTTCTACCCCCATTAACCCATTTCTCACCTCTTTTATCCCGTTGTCTAACCCCTCAAAATTATTGTCTAACTTCCCAAATTTCTTGTCTAACTCCTCAAAATTATTGTCTAACTTCCCAAATTTCTTGTCTAACTCCTCAAAATTATTGTCTAACTTCCCAAATTTCTTGTCTAACCCCTCACCAGTACCCCTCGCTTCGTCCCTCATTACCCCCATTTGGCCCTCTAATCGCTCACCCTGAGCATCCATCCGGTTCCCCATTACCCCCATTTGGCCCTCTATTCGTTCCATAAGGGCCCTCATTTGCAACATAAAAAGGTTCGGATCCACCAGGGGCGCTGCCACGGTCACGGGCGCGGTGACCAGCGAGGCGCCATTTTGCGCGTCTGCTACCCTCGCTGCTTCGCTCTCCTCACGTCCCTCAATTTGGTCCTGGACCGACCCTGCCTCACTCTCCCCTACCGGACCCCAGCCGTCTTGATCCGCCATAGCGCGACTTGCAAAATTCGAGTTTCGTAAAACAAAACAAATTTCGGCCGCTCCAAATTTTGACCAAATGTTTTTTTTTTTCCTCTATTCGTTTTTTTTTTTTTTTCTTCAAAATTTGGTCGGGCCTCGAATCTCACTCCCGACACCAATTGTTACAGATACGACTTTGATGGTATGGTGGGCCGAGCGGGATGGCCGCCGTATCCGTACAAGTTACCCCGATTGCACCCGGGGTTGACTAATCGCGCTATGCTGGCTCAATAAGAAAAAGAAGACACCCGGCTGGATTATAATGACACAATACGACACCAGGGGTTCAGTTCTCAAGTATATTCGTACGGAAAAAGGTTAGATTACAACTACAAGAGGGACAGCATAGGAAGACAGGCACTTAGACACACTCTTATATTAACCCTAGACAGACCACAGATAAACGGGACAACGCTGACTCACACGGGATTTGATGGCAAGGAAAGCGGCAGTCGATGGCTCAGGTGCACCTGGCTCAGGGACAGAATCACGTACGGTGGTGTCCAGCAGATGCGGGGAGGTCGCTCAGCGCTCGTGGGTCGCGACTTTGGTGGAGATGCCGGGGAGGTCGCTCAGCGCTCGGGAGGGTGGCGTCTTGTCCTTCCAAGCTCGGGGCGCATCTGACGTCACGTCCGGCGCGGGGCCGCGTATATCCGGCGGGGAGTGACACGCCCTCGGCTCGTTAGCGCCGCCCCAGATGGCATCGGCCCATGGCTTCTCATTGGGTGCGGGGGTTACCGGCTCCGCCCTTGACGAGGGGCCGACAGGGAGCCCCTTCGTGGTAACCCCGTGGAGCGCGTGGTCAATGGCGGCTAACCGAGCCGGAAGGAGGACGCCCACTCCCCATGCCGTCACCGCGCCGCCCCCCTCTTTTGTTGTTGTTGTTGTAGTTGGCGCTTCTTCATGGGGAAGAGATGCGGAGAGGTATGGGGAGGTCCTAAACTTCCTAACAGGTGCCATATAATCACATTCTGGTGCAACGAAGAGTCATAATTAATGGAAACAAGTCCTTAACTGACATAGATTAAGAATAACTAGCAAGATGTCCTATAATTGTCTACGTGTGGTGCGGGGGACCTGGGCACGACATTTAATGGGGGGATGAAGGGGAAGATCGGCTCTAATGGGTGTTGTTTACAGACAATGGGACTAGGGAATGGGGTAAGGGAGAGTTGGGGAGTATCGGAGAAAATAGGGGAATATTTACAAGCGGATATGGAGGCCAAATTCCATATTCGCAACAATATATATAGTTATAGTATATATATATATAGTTATAGTATATATATATATATAGTTATAGTATATATATATAGTTATAGTATATATATATATATAGTTATAGTATATATATATATAGTTATAGTATATATATATATAGTTATAGTATATATATATATAGTTATAGTATATATATATATAGTTATAGTATATATATATATATAGTTATAGTATATATATATATAGTTATAGTATATATATATATAGTTATAGTATATATATATATAGTTATAGTATATATATATATAGTTATAGTATATATATATATAGTTATAGTATATATATATATAGTTATAGTATATATATATATAGTTATAGTATATATATATATAGTTATAGTATATATATATATAGTTATAGTATATATATATAGTTATAGTATATATATATATAGTATATATATATATATATATATATATATATATATATATATATATAATATATATATATATATATATATATATATATATATATAT
>NC_136270.1:72424519-72567246 GCF_964187855.1 Myxine glutinosa
GGCACTCAGCAGAGAGCATACCTCCGCTTGGTTGACCACATCACTCAATGGTGAAGAATCACTTTTAAAATTCTACTTGATGGATCTGGATCCGGATATCCACAAAAATTGAATCGATTCTTCTTCAGCACACACACAACCGGTCCACCAAGTTTCGTTCAAATACGTCCATAACTTTTTGAGATATCCTGCTATGTATCGTTTTTGGCCCTATCTCCCAATGGTGAAGAATCACTTTAAAAATTCGAGTATCCAGATCCGAATCTGGATCTTCACCAAAATCTAATCATTTCGTCCTTGCGACATACGCTACATCTCTGCCAAATTTCGTCCGAATCCGTCGATAACTTTGTGATATTTTGTTCACACACAAACAAACAAACGGACAAACAGACAGGGGTGCAAACATAACCTCCATCCACCTTTGGTGGCGGAGGTAACTATGACTGCGATATTAAAAGTAGAATATTGAATGAGGAATCTATTAATTAAGATGGTTGTAAGTATGGCCTCACTGATTGTTTAATCGAAATACGTTTAACCGTGTTTGATCTATTTTCTCTGTTTACTCTCTGCAATCGTGCCTCGTTTTGCCATCAGCTGTGATTCAATAGTAATGGAAAATAAATTCCTTCTTCCCGTGTCCTTTGTTGGGAAATATACCCAGGCAATCTATTGCATATAACAAGTACAAAAAGTTTTAATTAAAACAAAAGCCGCGTCGATGTTACACAATGCCTAGATGCAGCTGTGCCTATAACGTCGATGTTATAATAGGCACAGGACATTCCTATTGATTCGATTACTTGATGTTATTTTTGTGCAAAGTGAAAATATATCTCGGCAATTTCCCGTGTGTGGCGACGAATTTTTAATATATCTCGGCATTTTCCCGTCTGTTATTTCAGGCGGTGTATGACTGACCATGCCGCGATTTAAAAAATATATATCTCGGCAATTTCCCGTGTGTGGCGACACGTGAACGAAGCTATGCTCCTCTCTCCACATTATTGTGACGACGTATAAATTAAATATTTCATCGTGACGATTGTCATCAAATGGACGAATTTTAAATATATCTCGGCATTTTCCCGTCTGTTATTTCGGGCGGTGTATGACTGACCATGCCGCGATTTTAAAAAATATATATCTCAATGGACTTGAAGTTACAGGCCTTTGAGAATTCATTTCGTTCTATAAAGGGCAACTTTCATCGCATTTTCTTCCCGTTTTTTTTCAACCGAGTCTAAAACTATGTTAGCGACTGAAAAATGAAATGATATATCGAATTTGATTTGAAATAAAACTGTGTGAGAGAGGAAGACACCACGGGCCTACAAAACAGGCCTCAAAGCTATGCGAGTCAATAAAATGGTGGATATTTGTTTATATGAAGCCTCTCCCAAAATGGGTGTAGCTATGGTTCCCAGAATGGGTGGAGCTTTGAGGTTTTGTCTTCTCTGCAAGAACAACAAGAACAAGAAGAACAAGAACAACAGCAGAGGGCACTCTATGACCAGCGTCTTGCGACGCGGCTAAAAAGAAATAGGGCAGTGACACATTCACGTCTCGGATTAAACCTCCTCCTGATTAATTAAGCCTCTGATTAAACACCATATTCGAGGCCCACAGCAGTGGAATCGTCTTGCTTTTACGATACCTCCAGTCAAGAGAACAGCCAACGTGGGTTTGCTCGCTGACCCGACTTTCAAGCCCTGGTCCCCCCAAGGCCTTCACTAAACCAACGGTCATCCCTTCTGTCGTCATTGACATCCCTCCGGAAGCCCGACAAAGTCTCCAGCCACCCCTCATGTCACGATCTACGTATCCTCCACTGTCTCTAACCCTTTCACGACAGCCATTACCAAGGACTTCACTTTTCGGTGGGATACATACTGGGTGGGATACATGTACCCAATTCTGCCACTGCGGCCGGTGTGCTCGTTGACCTTACTGGTTTCTTTGACATGTCTAACTCTTTCAGTTCCAATCCCAGCGATACTTGGTATTGTACCCGAGTTTGTCAACCCCTGAAAAGAGACATCTTCAAAGTGCTTCGCAATATTCATTCGTAAAATTGCAGTCACATTTTCTTGAAAAGGATTATCCTTAACCAAAAACCCTGCTTGACTTTAGAGTGTCTTACCAAACACAGCATCAACCTCCAAGCAACCAACATTTGGAATATCAAAACCATTAGCAACTCTCAGATGTAAAAACATTACCTCCCTGGGCACAAGTCCTCAAGGCTTTAAGTTCAGATTCGAAAATGTATCTGATGGTCGTTACTTGTGACCCTGTGACATTGCCGATCTCCACCGTCATGAGGGGACATGTTCCACTAGCTCTGTCCAGGAAATCATCTGCTGTCTCAGAATGCATGTAGCCTGGCACATCCCGTACTGTTTGGCTGTTCAGTCACATTCATCACAAAATCCCGTGGCTTCGTCCCAAGTGGACAGTCCCTCCAAATGTGCCCGGGATTTGAACATCTCCAACACAGTATCCTCCCTTGCTTATCTCTGGCTGGTCTCTATTGGTAAGCCAGTCTCTGTTGATAGGCCAGCCTACTCCCATTCCCGTTTGAGCAGATTATTTATTTCACTCTGCTGCTGTAGAAATAGCTTCAGTATGTCTGAGGTATTGTTAGCCTCTGTTTCCTGTATCATGGTATCAATTAGGGTGGTAAATGGTGCCTAACATGTACTTGATTTAGCACCTACCTCGGACACCATCCTCGGACCTCGGACACCATCCTCGGACACCATCCTCGGACACCATCCTCGGACACCATCCTCGGACACCATCCTCGGACACCATCCTCGGACACCATCCTCGGACACCATCCTCGGACACCATCCTCGGACCTCGGACACCATCCTCGGACCTCGGACACCATCCTCGGACCTCGGACACCATCCTCGGACCTCGGACACCATCCTCGGACCTCGGACACCATCCTCGGACCTCGGACACCATCCTCGGACCTCGGACACCATCCTCGGACCTCGGACACCATCCTCGGACCTCGGACACCATCCTCGGACCTCGGACACCATCCTCGGACCTCGGACACCATCCTCGGACCTCGGACACCATCCTCGGACCTCGGACACCATCCTCGGACCTCGGACACCATCCTCGGACCTCGGACACCATCCTCGGACCTCGGACACCATCCTCGGACCTCGGACACCATCCTCGGACCTCGGACACCATCCTCGGACCTCGGACACCATCCTCGGACCTCGGACACCATCCTCGGACCTCGGACACCATCCTCGGACCTCGGACACCATCCTCGGACCTCGGACACCATCCTCGGACCTCGGACACCATCCTCGGACCTCGGACACCATCCTCGGACCTCGGACACCATCCTCGGACCTCGGACACCATCCTCGGACCTCGGACACCATCCTCGGACCTCGGACACCATCCTCGGACCTCGGACACCATCCTCGGACCTCGGACACCATCCTCGGACCTCGGACACCATCCTCGGACCTCGGACACCATCCTCGGACCTCGGACACCATCCTCGGACCTCGGACACCATCCTCGGACCTCGGACACCATCCTCGGACCTCGGACACCATCCTCGGACCTCGGACACCATCCTCGGACCTCGGACACCATCCTCGGACCTCGGACACCATCCTCGGACCTCGGACACCATCCTCGGACCTCGGACACCATCCTCGGACCTCGGACACCATCCTCGGACCTCGGACACCATCCTCGGACCTCGGACACCATCCTCGGACCTCGGACACCATCCTCGGACCTCGGACACCATCCTCGGACCTCGGACACCATCCTCGGACCTCGGACACCATCCTCGGACCTCGGACACCATCCTCGGACCTCGGACACCATCCTCGGACCTCGGACACCATCCTCGGACCTCGGACACCATCCTCGGACCTCGGACACCATCCTCGGACCTCGGACACCATCCTCGGACCTCGGACACCATCCTCGGACCTCGGACACCATCCTCGGACCTCGGACACCATACCTCGGACACCATACCTCGGACACCATCTTCTTCTTCAGACCACATTATGACCACATGCATCAAATCAAGTCCATAAATGTTATTCCGGAACTTTCGTGCAACCTCATTTTCGCCTCCCTTCAGTAAAGTACAGTAAAGTTGGTTTTCAAGGAAATGAAAAAAACGTTTTGGTGTAGCATCTACACAGAGGTTAGTTTTGCTAAACATTTACACAAAAAGCAAAACCATGTAGAAAACGTTTATTTTAAGATGCTCTATAAACAATATATACATCATTAGCGATGTGTCATCCTACATTTTTCACTTTCATATAAATTAATTGAACAAAGATTGATGCTGATAAATGTGGTTCACGGAGCAGAGGGGACAGCTCGGGACTGCCTGGCAGCCACAGAGCGAGGCAGTGTCTTCCTTGGCCACACGTGTCTCGGCCAGCCAATAAAAATCACGGTCCAACCGAGGCCAAGGTGTGGCCTACATTGTGAGGGTAGAGGGCACCCGATGGCACGGGGTGACCAATGTCTCAACTATGATCTCAGTCTCTCAACTGGAGTGAAAAGTCTTCCACACCTGCACAGCGCATTTCACTTTGATACAAAATAACACTTACTGTGTGTTTTCTGTGAGGGAGGGAGTGTTGCATCATACTCTGATATTACATTAACCGAAAATCCTGTGAGCGGTGCTTTTCTCACTGTGCAAAACTATACAGAGGGCACTTGGACGTCTCAGCTCCACATGTATGAGGAAGCCGCAGGTGCAGAAAAAGACCAAGGTAATGGCACAACCACAGTCGCTTCTTGCAGCCTGGATTCGTCTCAAACGTTCTAACTTTACAGACTGGACCGATACAATCAGGCTGGGAGCGACCCTTTGGACCGAAAACATGTTGACGTAGCTAAAAACGACTTTTGCCAGCCAACTCTTTCGACGACTTTGACTACCCAACTGTAGGCCCGAAATACTGCCATGCTAACTAGCAGCATTCTACACTTTGCGTACAGTCCAGCTGTAGTCAGGTGGTGGACGGGGGTCCATGGGGCGAGAGTCAAGAGGTGAGCAAGAACCAAAAGGAGAGCGGTGATCCGCCGGATGAAGGTCAGAGCCTTTATCACCGGCATGGTATCGATAGTGTTCGGGACCGCCGAGCCGGAAATCTTGCTGGGGGTTGTGGTACTCCGAGGCGAGTGGTCCACGGAAGTCCGCGCGGTGGTTGTGCGGTCGGAAATCGGTGAGCCTTCGACGCTTCTGTTCAGAGTGGTACCTGGCAGGGATGGACAGAGTTAACTCGAAAACTTAATCAATGCCATCTGGTAAAGTGGTCTCGATTTCATACAATGTGAAATGCCACCCGGTGGAGTGGTCCCAATTTCATACCATGTGAGAAACAGTTACAGATAACAAAAAGACTCATCAACAAAAGTCACAGCTTCCTATTTCTAGCATACCTGTCTTCACGACGGAAATCACGGTGGTCATTGTCATTAGTGTAAGGGTACTGCCTCTTCCTCAATTGCTCGTTGAAGTGGTAGCTGCCTTGACCTGTGCGCCCATCTCCATAGCGGCGACGATCCTTGTACACATGGTCAAAGCCTGGGTGGTGCCGATCGGGTGGCCAACCGGCTTCATAATGGCGATCACGTCCTCGCTCGGGCCAATCTGTGGTATTTGAGCCAAATGACGTCACCAAAATATGACCATTTAACCTTGAACAGCTTCGCCAATGCATAAACTGCAGGAAATAAAAATGACTCCGACAGCACTACGAACCACTAACTACTGAATCTAATATACCATACTCTATGACAGAGCGTTGGGGCTGCTGAAGCAGTTTCTTGGCAAGGGTTATACTGGGTGGTTTGCCATTGCCTTTACAACTGTAGTTATGGTAGGAATGTGTAATTTATTCATGGTGCCGGCGATAGCTCGTCTACTCTTCATGAAGGACACAGTGGGATATCTAACGTCCATCAACTATTGGTGATAGACTGGACGGACGAGGACATCCGAGGGACACACGTTGACAAATCACCGGGATGACAGTTTATAGCTGGATCACGGTTGGATGTGCGTATCACAAGTCCATCCTGCCAGCCCACAACTACTACAACAACCACCACCACCACAATTATTCCGACCACTATACTAATGCTTTATCACAGGGTTTGCACTGCACAGACCAACAGCTTTACAAAATTATATATTTTGAAACCAACCTGTCTCGGAATTTCTCGGAATGTTTTCATTCCTGGGAATATGCTATCAAATGCCCCCAACCCCACCCTCCAATCATCCCATCTTCGTTAAATAATCCCAAGGTACACCTGCCTACATATTTTGAAGAAGATACCTGAATTTGAATGAAGAATTGCTGTTTGGTAGTGACAAAGATCAACATTTGTAAACAAAATGACTTTTGACATCATTATATTTAATAATTTATTCTTTAAACAACCGATTCATGGCATTTTGTTTATATATACAAATTCAAGGCTCGTGGAAGAGTTCGACCCAAATGTCCTTTGTATTTTAAGCTCTATGAAACCAAAATATTCTATCTCCGTTTCCTTGCACAGTCATCACAAGGCTCAGGTAAAGCTGTCACGACGAAGATGGACAGATAACAAAAGGGCAGAAATCAATTGGAAACAACAAACGCAGCCAATCCAAGAAAGTTCTCACCAGAATTGATACGTTTCTGCCGGGTGTAACCTTCACGATGGTGTGGTTGAGGTGGTGGTGGTGGTGGTGGTGGTGCAGATGCAGGTGGCAATCCGCCGGACACGCTCTGTGTGGAATAATTTGTTTGCTGCGAGTGGGTCGAGTCTCGACTGGACCCCGACGGCTCTGGGTGAAAAGGCTTCTTCGTTCCAGCTGATGGAACTGCTTTCTCCTCTCCCTTCACCTTGGGATGATCCTACACACCACACACGTTATCCCTTTAACAGGCCTGTAGTTGTAGTGATCGGAAAGGTTGTTTTGTGATAAAAGGCAACACAATTGACGAGATTACAAAATAAATGATGCAACGATGACGATGCTAATGTTGCAGGGAGAAAAACAGCAACGTGGAAGGGGAGGTGGTGGCTGTATTGAACATCGACTTTGTAGGTAAAGTGAAAGGTACAATATGAAGGGAGGAGGAGGATGGGGTAGGGGAGGATGGGGTAGGGGAGGAGGGGGGAAGGTGGGGTTAGGCGGTGATGGTGGAAGTGGGGCTAGGTGGTGATGGTGGAAGTAACATTTGCGATGGAAAGTATCAAAACTTAATGTTCAACAACATGGTCTCACAGAAGGTTCCACAGAGCGTTTCTTCACGGCGTGTTTATACAACTTGTGCAACTTCCTTGCATCAAACTCGGTAAACTTTGATACAAAGATCCAGAGGTTCCTGCAGACGACAAAACATGACCGTCCAGCTCTAGAACAACCAGGCCACATTCACATAGGTCGACGGCTCATAGGTTTGAAGCCACGACGTCCCTCATACCTGCGCCATAGCTTGACTTGGTCAGGGTCGGTGTAACTCTGTAGGCAAATGGCAATGTGGTCCCCGATGTGCAAGAGGCAGTGGCGAGTGTGCAGCAGCTGCTCGTGCTCCGAGAGTCCTTCCTCTGGCTTATCCAGCTGTTTCAGTGCTTTCTTCACTGGCCGCATTTTCTCTTTGCACTGTCATGGTAAGCCAGGACACCCAACAAACACATAAAATAACTAAAGTTCATAGACCACCTTACTCCACGCCGTCTCGAGAAACAAGGACATGGGATACAAAGTCTACGAGCGGCAAATTGATTGTACAAGATGACGTAAAATGCCATAATATTTTGTCCAAGTCCTGCAAAACAGACAAGGATGTCAAAAGGCGATTTGTGTTCTATGGTGCTCAACTATACAACTTGATTTAATATAGTTTGTCGTGCCTGTTGCTTGTGTCCTTTTTGACGTCCTTAAAACAGTAAGTTTCTTGTTTGGAATGATTTTCAATTTTGTTGGAATTCCAGACAGGCAGACAGTAAAAAAAGTCTCTCGCTCCTCTCTGCACATGCGCTATCGGGAAGAATTCAGAGGCAAATCATTACAAAACCACAGTTCCCATTGTTCCGGTCCGTGTTCCCATTCGTATTCAAAATACAACACTCAATTGAAATAAAGTTGTTCCTCGAACATAAACTGACATTTGTGGACAGAAAGAAGGTGAACCAATTGCTTAACCGCATTTTTCACTTTGTGTGCGCAGGGTAAAAATGCACACAGCACCACCATTGTACCAAACCCACAAGCATTCCTCAAAAGAATAATTTCACCAACACGTTACCGCTTAACAAGGGGATATCTCAGCATAAAGAGGGGTCCACATGTGTTGGTCTCCATTTATGAGGATAGCGATTAAACTGATGATTTTCCCTTTATTTTATTTTTTTAAATACACGATATGTAGAGTAAACATTGAAACATTGCTTACCGAGGCCGTTTGCCACTGATACTACAACCCTGTACAATCAGACCCCGCTATTCGCGGGTGATAAAATGCGACCCGTTTCTCTATTCGTGGAAAAGTGTCCCGCGAATTCACGGTTTTTTTTTCTATTCGCGGCCTTGTTCCGGGAAATCGCGGTTCTTTTTTTCCTATTCGCTGCCGTGTTCCGCGAATTCGCGGTTTGTCAGGGGCGAACAAATTTTTTTCAAGAGCTGTTAGATACAGTACAGGAACAGGTATTTAGAAAACCCATCTTTCATCAGCCATGCATAAAAGCAGCTGGACATACGCCAAAAAACATCTACAAGCCGCAAGCATGACCTGCTTATACATTCAATGCTATGCGATTTGCGTTTTCATGGCTTTCAGGGGCTGCAAATTTAAGCCGGACTATAACCGAAAGCTTTGCAGGATGTTCCGCCAGCTACAAAAACAAGTAAACCCAAAAGCCAGCAAATTATAGAATGCAAACGCTTCATTAAATTGAATACAATTTGCAATTTACGGGTATGTATCATCAGAGATCTTGCACAATGAAAATGCTTCGGGGGATGTTCCATCAGCGACAAAAACAAGTCATCCTCCACGAGTTATAGAATGCAAATGCTTCATTAAATCTAGTATTGAAATTAGTAGATAGGCTTAATACAGCATCATCTGATAACATGCCCCACAAAAAAATTTCAGGGGATTCACCCCTCCCGCAGCTACCCACAACGCTCGCAATCCTACATATACAGACTGTGTCCTCGATCTCAATCATGGTTCTCATCCCGTTTCTTTGACCTGTGTTTTTGACTCACTCTGCTCATCGTTCAATCATGGCTCTCAAGCGCAAGACCAGTGCCAGAGTTGCGTCGACTACCAAGAGGCAGAAGAACGTGCTGAGCCTCAGCAACAAACTGTAGCTGCTCGACCGGCTTTCTAGAGGAGAGAGTGTGGCCTCTGTGGGCAGGCATTATGGCATCAACGAATCCACCATTCACTACATACGGAAAAAGGAGAAGGCTATTCATGAGAGCATTTCAGCGAGCGCTGTATCGAGTACGAAGGTGGTCACCCATGTCCGGAATTGTCCACATCGAAAGAGGATAGAGAAGGCTCTCAGCATATGGATCGAGGACAACACACAAAAGAGTATGCCTTTGAGTGGACCTCTCATTCGCGCAAAGGCCAAACAAATTTACGATCATCTGTCTGGCGCGGGTGGTGCCAGCACGAGTGATGCGCCGAGCGATGATGGTACAAGCAGCGTGACTTCATTCACTGCAAGCAGGGGATGGTACCATCGTTTCAAGGAGCGGTACTGTCTCAAAAATGTTCACATCCTCTCAGGGGAGCATGCCTCTGTGGACCACGAGGCAGCAAAAGTGTTCCCTGCTCAACTCGCGATGCTGATCAAAAAGAAGGGATACCTCCCAGAGCAGGTGTTCATCGCTGACGAGACTGGCATCTTCTGGAAAGAGATGCTCACAAGAACTTTCATCTCGAAGCGCGAGAAGACAGCATGGGGATTCAAGGCTGCCAAGGACTGAGTATCTCTTCTCCTCTGTGCAAACACAAAAGGCGACCTCATGCTGAAACCCATGATGTTGTACCATTCCCTCAACATGCGTGCTCTCAAGAGCAAGAACAAACAAACTCTGCCCATGTTTTGGAGGGCCAACAGGAAAGCCTGGGTTACGGCAGCAATCTTCCTGGACTGGTTCCATAATTGTTTCGTCTCTCAGGTGGAGAGGTACATGGTGGACAAAAACCTTGCGTTCAAGGTTCTCTTGCTCCTGGACAATGCTCCTGGCCACCCCACGGACCTGGACGTGGCTCACCCGAACGTTGAGGTGATCCTCCTGCAACCCAACACAACCTCCCTCATCCAGCCACTCGACCAAGGTGTGATTTCAACGTTTAAAGCATATTACACCTGACACACCTTTCGCCGCATTTTAGATGCCATGGGGTCCAACCTAGGACTCGCCGTCGGGCAGTGTTGGAAGGATTTCAACATTGCCCACTACATCGGCACCATCAAGAAGTAGCTGGATGAGGTGACAACCTCCACCATCAACGCGCGCTGGTACAACCTGTGGCCGCAGGCAGTCAAACTTTACTGGCTTTCCCGATAACACTGAGGAGAGGCATGTGATTGTCGGGTTGGCACGGCAGTTGGGAGGGGAAGGATTTGATGGCATGCATCCTGAGGAGTTGGAGGATCTCATTTCCTCACATGGAGACAACCTCATCGAGGAGGAGTTGGAGGCCATTATAATGGTTTCTGAGGAAGAGGAGGCGGGCAGTGATGAGAAAGAGGTGCTGAGGTATAACCTCACAGTCCAGTTCCTGAGCGAGTTGCTGCACGGCATGCGGGCGCTTGTCGACAAGTTGGAAGATGCTGACCCAGTCATGGAGAGGTACCTGAAGTTCAAGAGGGGCTTGGATGATTTGCTTCTCCCCGACAAAGAGCTGCAACGAAACCTGCGGCAATCTGCCAGGCAGCTCTCCATTACCCATTTCTTCAGCCCTGCTCCCTCCACTTCAAGACCATCAGCACCCTCCTCTCCTGCCGCCCTCTCAGTGTCCTCACCAGTGTCCTCACCAACACCCTCAACTCCTGCCTCAGTGCACAACGTTGCAGGACTATCACTTGGGTCATCCTCAGAGTTCGAGGAATTCTTGGGATTTTAATTCATCACCATCATCATCATCATTTGAAAGTTGCGTGTGTTTGTAAAATAACAAGTACAAAAAGTTTTAATTAAAACAAAAGCCGCGTCGATGTTACACAATGCCTAGATGCAGCTGTGCCTATAACGTCGATGTTATAGGCACAGGACATTCCTATTGATTCGATTACTTGATGTTATTTTTGTGCAAAGTGAAAATATATCTCGGCAATTTCCCGTGTGTGGCGACGAATTTTTAATATATCTCGGCATTTTCCCGTCTGTTATTTCAGGCGGTGTATGACTGACCATGCCGCGATTTAAAAAATATATATCTCGGCAATTTCCCGTGTGTGGCGACACGTGAACGAAGCTATGCTCCTCTCTCCACATTATTGTGATGCCGTATAAATTAAATATTTCATCGTGACGATTGTCATCAAATGGACGAATTTTTAATATATCTCGGCATTTTCTCGTCTGTTATTTCGGGCGGTGTATGACTGAGCATGCCGCGATTAAAAAAAAATAAATCTCAATGGACTTGAAGTTACAGGCCTTTGAGAATTCATTTCATTCTATAAAGGGCAACTTTCATCGGATTTTCTTCCCGTTTTTTTTCAACCGAGTCTAAAACTATGTTAGCAACTGTGAAAAATGAAATGATATATCGAATTTGATTTGAAATAAAACTGTGTGAGAGAGGAAGACACCACGGGCCTACAAAACAGGCCTCAAAGCTATGCGAGTTAATAAAATGGTGGATATTTGTTAATATGAAGCCTCTCCCAGAATGGGTGGAGCTATGAGGTTTTGTCTTCTCTGCAAGAACAAGAAGAAGAAGAAGAAGAAGAAGACCAAGAAGAACAACAACAGCAGCAGAGCGCACTTGATGACCAGCGTCTGCGACGCGGCTAAAAAATTTAAATGGTACATGATAGTTTTGTGTTGTTTTTTTTAGTTTCATGGTGCAGTATGGTTAAGCTGGTTAAGCACTTTTAATAAACTGTGAGAGCATTCCTTCAATAAATTAGAAATGGTACCTGGTGTTGTCAATTTTTTTGAATTTGTAAGGATTTTTGTTAATGAAACTAATAATGTGCATTTGCGGTCGAAAACATTTTAAACTTGAAACATTTTCCTCTATGAATCAGGAACCGCTGGGAACCTCTAACGTATCCCCTTTTTCCCCATTGAAACAATGCCGCGGCATACATTTGCGGGATTTTCATCGACCTTCGTGGATTATCATCGACATTCTCTGGATTTGCCTGACCATTCGCAGATTTTGCCTCGCCATTCGTGGTTTGGTCCTCTCTATTTGCGGATTTTCGCGACTCGGGAACATATACCCCCTTTTTCCATTGAAACAATGCCACGCTATTTGCAGTTTCACTATTCGCGGATTTTCCAGGAATGTGTCCCCCGCGAATAACAGGGTCCCACAGTACTATTATCCAGCCTATCATGTGGGTTTTTGGCAGGTGCCTTCCATTCTCCAAACCGATTAATCAGTAACTCACAATGCTAAACGTCTTCTGGTCGAGGTCTTCCTCTCTCTCCTCCGCGATGGGCACAGGCTCAGCTCCCGCCATGATGTGAACGGGGCCCTGAGGTGCCGCAGGCCTCTTAGATCGTTCCTTCCTTTCCACTTTGGCCTCCACGGGGTGCACCTTGTGGGACACCAGCACCACTATATAACTCAGTGGAACACTGTATAGACAATTCCGTGGATGCAAACTACATACGCGGTTTGGCATCGGGATCAACCGGCAAATCGACTCGGCCAATCAAGGAACATGACCCTTGGCCTAAGACTGGTGATAAAACAATATTACCTGGCTAACAAAGTTTCTTAGTGTTCCGCTGGGCAGAGTTTAGGGTGGAACAAACCTTCCTTGTTCTTTTCTCTTTCTTTTCCTTCTTCTCTTTCTTTTTTTTCACATCTTTGGTCTGAACTTCATTTCCCCTTTCCTTCCTTTTTCTTCTCCTCATTTTGCGACCGTTACCTTCATCCTAAAGGGGTGGGATGAGGCAACAGGAGGAAACATCTGTTGAATTTTTTTTATTTTTTCCCAATGCTGATCATTTTTATTCATCCGAGGACACATCTGTTAATCTGACACACTCCTTTTGAGCCAAACCACCAAAACCATTCCCCCCTCATACCTTTATCTCGCCCTCTTCCTCAGACACGTGCTCTTGAGACTTTGGAGAAGTTGTCTCCTCCTCTTCTCTCTCTAGCTGTGCCCCTCTCGATCCTCGACCCTCACGTTCTGCCTTTCCCACACGTGCGCTGGCCCTCTTTTTTTTAGGCCGTGGTTTCTTGGCCTTTTTAAGAATCTGCAGTGAAATGATACGCCTTGGCAAATTATAGAGAAAGGTCTGCCCGAGTGGATCTGAGGCAAATCCATCCAATCGATCAAAGGCAAGGCAACAATAATTATCACCTGCAATCAAAGCAAATCACATGAGAACTATTGCATTGCATGTGCACTTTTACAAAGTCTGTCACATTAAAGGCAATTTTAAAAGGTCATCTACTTATGCATGGCTGCCGGTGTGTGCCCCGGTTTAGAATAGGTACACCATATCCCTGCGGGTCGAAAGAGGCGACTAAAGGGTTGGCGTCAGGAAGAGCATCTGGCCATAAAACATTGCCTCAAAAAGGGAACCATGATGATTGTCATGGGGCCCGCAAGGCTAACTCCTGCTCTAGCAGGGAAAATGGCCTTAAAAAGGGAATTATATAATACAAGTCAGGAGACGATGATGGTTCACGAGCGAGCGGTATTCAATGACAAAGGACGGACTGTAACCGAAACAGGCCCGGACAGGCCAGGCCCGGAAATGTCAAAACGAAGGTTACTGACCTTGAAATGAGATAGAAAATAATGTATAATCAGTTATGAGGTTAATTAGCTACACAATACCGAAAATTCGGTGAAAAATGAAATGGGAAAATAAATAAATAAATAAATTAATAACATGAAAAGAAAATATGAAAAATCGAACTCCGTGGGGCTAGACACATGACATTGGCCTAACCAAATACCGAAACCCCTGTCAGATTCCACCAAACCCCTCGGAGAAGATGAAGCTTGAACTCGATTAACCCCTAAAAAGACATCTTTTTCGGGCGTCGCTCCGCCCACAATGGGTGCAATACGCCCACTCTCGGCAGGACACAACTAGATCATGATATCAACCTCCCACCCAAGTTTCATCAAGATCGGATGATATCATCGGGTAGTTATGCTGCGGACAGACGGACGGACAGACACACACACACACACACACACACACACACACACACACACACACACACACACACACACACACACACACACACACACACACGACGAATATAGTGGTCACTTGATAACTCGTAGACCAGTATTTATTTCTACTTATGTATGGCCAGAGTGAAATGCACGAATGATGCATGGTGGACTGTTAATGCCATGTTGTGCCATTGAGGATAAGCTCTCAAGGTGTATAAAATATTCCAATGGCTCAGCTTCTCAAACAGCCTCCTGACAGTCGAGTCTCGCACCGGCCTTCTCCTGGTGGGGTTGTTCTCACTGGCGGTGTAGAGGTGCTGGCGGGTGTAGAGGTCAAAGGTGAATCAATGGCTCCTTAAAACAAGTTGCTTAGCCTTGTTAGGCAGTTCATCTATGAGAAGGAAACCAAATCCAAATCCACTGCTGGCTTGGGGTTCAGGGTTTGAAACCAAAAGCTAAGGGTTTAACACGGAATAGGCAGCTATCCTTCTTGAAGGAGGTGGCATTTGCATTCGTTAACCCATGAGCCACTCTTGTGTGCAAGGTGTACGATCAAATTTTAGCCTCCGGATCAGGGTTAGGTGATGCCATGGGTGCAGGTGGTAGATGGCCATGCAAGCAAACGATTCTCTTATCGTGAAACAATGGTGAGAATCACCCTTCCAGTAGAGACACTGCCCAGAAGCACACAACGGCAAACCACTTCCTATGCTATAAAAACCACCTTTAGAGGCCATTATGCTATGGCATAATGCTATGGCAACTTCCTATGCTATGGCAAGGAAAAAAAGCTAGGGCAACGGGCAATGAGTCTCCCCCGCCCCTCCCTACCTCCCAGGTTTGAAAGCACCCAAAAGGCTACTGGGGAAGAGCAACGTGTTTTGAGTAGTAGGATTGGCTGTTATGATGGGACTGGATCAAGCCGACAAGGAAATCCAGTCACTGAGGTTCCCATAACTGAGTCAAACTGAGTTTCTCAAATGTTAATGTGATGGGTGGATGGGGAAAAGGAAGCAACCAAGCTGTCTCGGCCAGAGCTTCGGGAAGCAGTGCAAGATATAGATTATCGGAGAAATCTGATCAAGAATGACACAAGAAGCCAGATACGATTTTACAAAACTAGATAACTCTACTTGCGTAGACCAAATAGCACAACTTTTGACTCAACCACCCCTCCCCCCACAATCCACTACATGCGCCACATAATCAAACGCCCACCGCCCCTCCCCCACTTCAAATTTTCCTCCTACCACCCCTCGCTACCACCTCCCTCTCTTTTTTTTTTTTTTTTTGTATACAAGATCGAGGCTCGTGAAAGAGCGAACATTAATCACACAGAAAGACAAACCGACACATAAAACATATAACATCGGGAGCGGTAGACAAGATAGGGAGAGAGGGGGAAGGACACAAACACAACATTTGAGAGCAGGGACTGAGAGACATGGAGCCATCGAGAGATCTGAGAGAGGGCGAGGGCTTTGGGGGGGGGGGGGGCATGGGAAGGGGGCGGTGGGAGAGGTATAAAACATATGGACACTGCCAGGACTTCCAGGAAAGAAGTTGGAATTTCAAACAAGGTGGATCTGGGGTGAATTCGCGGGGGTAGAAAAGATCAAGGTTTTGGATGGGGGAAGATAAGAGATGGTGGTGAACAGCTGTTTTAAAGACCTGGAGGGAGGAGTGGGATTGAAGGGAGTGAGGGAGTTTGTTCCAGAGGCGGGAGAAAAGAGGAATGAAAGAGTGAAGGTGAGCAGATAGCCGAGATTTCGGCAGTTTAACCATCAGAGGGTTGCTGGCAGATCTTGTGCGACCTGTAGGAATATTTGGGGGACAGCGCACAGAGAGAGCTGGGGGTGCAAGGCCGGAGAGGATTCGGTAGAAGACAGAAAGACCACCTACCTGCCTGCGGTGAGTGAGTGAAAGGCCCTCAGAGATAGCTTCATCGCGGGAGATTCCAATAATTCTGAAAGCTTTGGTTTCAACAGCGTGAAGCCGAGCTAGGTGTGAGGCAGGAGCACCGGCCCATAGGGGAGAACAGTATTCCATTGAGCTGCGGATGAAAGCCTTGCATGTGGTGAGGAGCTCAGGTGTGCCGAGGAAGGACTTCGCACGACGGAGGATGCCCAGTCGGCTGGCTTTGGAGGCCAGCTTGGAAACGTGGTTTTCCCAAGAAAGATCATGGCAGATAGTGAGACCCAAAAGCTTGAGCGACAGAACTTATTGGAGAGGATTGTTGAGAAAGTAGATGGGAGGGTTGTCCAGTCGATCTTTTCGGAGAGACATAGTAAGAGTGTGAGATTTGTCAGGATTGAAAGACATGTTCCACTTGTTTGACCAGTCTGTGATTTTGTCCAAGTCTTCAGAGAGTGAGGAGGCAGCAGACTGCCGATCTGAGGGAAGAGGAATGGAGCGGCAGAGAGTGGAGTCATCAGCAAAGAGATAGAGAGGATTTTCGAGAGAGTCAGAGAGATCATTGATGAAGACCAGAAAAAGCACGGGGCCCAGAACACTGCCTTGGGGAACTCCAGCCTGAACAGGAAGAGGAGATGAGAGAAACCCATTCAGGGCCACACGTTGACGACGACTAGAGAGGAAGTCCGCCAGCCATGCGTGGAGATTTCCATGGATACCAAAGGAGGAGAGTTTGGTGAGCAGAGCGGGGTGCCAGACCGTGTCGAAGGCACGTGATATGTCGAGGGAGACAGCTCTAATTTCCTGTTTGGCATTGAGGACCTCCATCCATTGTTGAGACAGCAGAAGCAGCATGTCCAGAGTAGAGTGACCTGGTCTGAAACCAAATTGATGATCAGAGATCAAGCCATTGGAGAAGAGGAAAGATTTCATATCCGAAGCAATGATGGATTCCATGACTTTGCTGATAATTGGGAGAAGGCTGATTGGTCTGTAGTTGCTAGGATCTGTTTTTGCACCTTTTTTGTGCAAAGCGGTGATGTTGGCTGATTTCCAAGCAGATGGCAGTTGACCTTGAGCAAAAGAGAGGGTGAAGAGAACAGAGAGAGGGTGAGATAGAGCAGCAGAGCAGGATTTTAGGACCCGTGGGCTGATGCCGTCGGGTCCAGTTGCAGAATCAGAGTCGAGGGTTGACAGAAACTTTTCCACCTTCTCAGGAGGAAAGGACACGGAGTCCAGGAGCAGCAGGGTACGACTGGGTATGGTGGGTACAGAGAGGGATGGGTTTGGGACACAAGATTTAGAGGCAAACACAGAGTTGAGGCATTCAGCTTTTTCACGTGCGGAGTCAGCTGTGTAGCCGTTTGAGGTAAGGGAGGGGATGGAGGGGGAACAAACACCAGAAACGGATTTGACCAGACGCCACCAGGATTTGGAAGAGGGAGACAGATAAGAGAGTTCGGCCTTGAGAATGGAGAGATATTGTTTCCTGGCTCTCCTGAGGGTGGACACACACTTGTTTCGGGCTTTGTGAAAGGAAATGAGATTTCCTTCCGTTGGATTTGCTTTCCAGGAGACAAAGGCAAGTTGTTTCTGGGCAACAGCCTCACCACAAGATTCCGTGTACCATGGACGGGAGGAAGGGTATGACAACTGAAGACGAGATGGGATAAATCTGTGCATGAGAGAGAGCAATTTACTTTGGAAGAATTCCCAGGATGAGTTGATGTCAGAGGAGGTAGAGATGGGAGACCAGTCCAGATGATTGATGGCTGCTTGAAGACCGTGCCAGTTGGCCTGAGTGAAATGCCAGACTCGTCGACGCTGAGCAGGCTCCCTGAGGTTGGTCAGAGAGATGTCCACTTTAACAAGGACATCATCAGATGATCCGATTGGAGCAGAAGAAGAGCAGCAGACATTTTCAGGGAAGTTAGTCATAACCAAGTCCAGAAGAGAAGATGTTCCGTTGACTGAGATCCAGGTCGGGAAATTGACAGATTGTGTCAGTCCCAGTGAGTCGCAGAAGTCCTTTGCTGAGGAGCCATGGCTGGTGAGAGAGGTACCCACACCCAGCCAACTGGCATGATGACAGTTGAAATCACCACATATGAGGAAGAGAGAGTTGGGATGAGTAGATAGAAGTTGGTCCATATTATCAGACAGCGAGATGTAGATGGAGTCATCACTGTTTGGTGGACGGTACAACACACATATGAACAAGAGGTGGGAGCGAAGGGGAAGCCGTAGCCAGAGGTATTCCTGGGGGTGAGGTGGAGAGAGTGCAGTGCAGGGCGAGTGAGGAAGTGAGTTTTTTTTTTTTTTTTTTTTTTTTTTTTTTTTGTATACAAGATCGAGGCTCGTGAAAGAGCTAACATTAATCACACAAAAGGACAAACCGACACACAAAACACAAAAAACAAGGGGAGCGGCAGACAAGATGGGGAGAGAGGGGGAAGGACACAAAAGAGAGGGGGAAGAGGGGGAAGGACACAAACACAACATTTGAGAGCAGGGACATCGGGAGGACTTGGGGGGAGGTGGGAGAGGAATAAAACATATGAACACTGCAAGGACTCTGGGGTGAATTACCGGGGGTAGAAAAGATCAAGGTTTTCGATGGGGGAAGATAAGAGATGGTGGTGAACAGCTGTTTTAAAGACCTGGAGGGAGGAGTGGGATTGAAGGGAGTGGGGGAGTTTGTTCCAGAGGCGGGAGAAAAGGGGAATGAAAGAGTGAAGGTGAGCAGAGAGCCTAGACTTTGGCAGTTTAACCATAAGAGGGTTGCAGGCAGATCTTGTGCGACCTGAAGGAATATTTGGGGGACAGAGCACAGAGAGAGCTGGGGGAGCAAGGCCGGAGAGGAGTTTTTGATAAAGATAGCAACCCCGCCTCCAGGACGAGGCTCAGGTCTATCATACCAGAGGAGGGAGTAGCCCGGGAGAGATACTAAGGAATCAGAGACATCATAAAGGAGGAAAGTTTCTGTTAAGCAGATCACGTCTGGTTTGAAAGAAGCAACCTGTATGGAGAGATCAGTTAAGTTTGAACGAAGGCCCCGGATGTTTGAGGTCCATACCGTTAATGAAGAGGAAGGGGGAGCATCAGATACAGAACAGGGGGGAGGAGGGGTAGGGTAAGATGTGGAAGAGGTGGAAGAGGTAGGGAGAGCTGTTGAAGGTGTGTCAGAGATTTCAGAATAGCTCGGAGAAAGGGAAGGATGGGGCGGACAAAAGGTTTGATGGTGATTGGGTGAGGCACAATGAGGTGTTATTTGAGGAGGGGGAAGAGCGAGGCAGAAGGTTGGGGGAGATGGAGGTGAGAGTTGGAAGGGGGAAGAAGCGGGGAGGACGCTTTGAGGAGGGGGAGTGAGAGGGGGGAAATTGAGAAGCAATGAGGGTGGGGAGATTTGAAGGGGAGGGGTGAGGGGGGAGTTTGGGAGGGAAGGGAGAATGGGAGGGATTTGAAAGGGATGGGATATGGGGGAGATTTGGAGGGGAGGGGTGAGGCAGGAGTCTAGGAGGGGAGGGGCAAGGGGGCGTCTTGGCGGGGAGGGGTGAGGGGGTAGTTTAGGAGGGAGGGGGCAAGGGGGGAGATTTGAAAGGGATGGGTGATGGGGAAGATTTGGAGGGGAGGGGTGATGGGGAAGATTTGGAGGGGAGGGGTTATGGGGAAGATTTGGAGGGGAGGGGTGAGATTGGATTTTTGAAAGTGTACGATTTATGGGAAACGAACATTTATTGCAAAATGAGTTTCTTGTGACCGAGTTAAAAATACGTTTAAGGACGCTGGATGGAGGATGGAGTGCAGGAGAGTTTAGGGAATGTAGAAAAAAGGCACTATAGGAGATGGATATTTTTTTTGGGATGAATTGATTTGGTGAGCAAGTCGAAAGCAGCCTTTTAAAGAAGAAGCAGAAAAAGGTGTTATAAAATATGACGGAATACATAACTTGAGGGGAAAGTGTAAACATTGAAGGTTAATAACAGTTAAAACTATCTGGGGAAATGGGGGAGAAACACGTGGTCGAAGAACGAACGAACGAATCAGAATGAATAAACGAATGAGAACAGAGAAGGAAATGTTGTTTGTTTGTTTGTTTTTGAGTTGAGATTTACACAAGGAAGTAGGCTATGGGTGAAAAGACTGGGAATACAGAGAACGAAAGTTATTGGATCACAAACGACGGACCGCTGAGAGAAAAACAAAGCCTCAAGGTTGTACAGTGTACACTGTACAAGGCCTCAAGACACGACACGAATTAACACGATTTTCAATACAGGTATGAAAGATTTGCACCGAAAAATCTTCGTCGGGACACAATATACGTACAACACCATAAATAAATACAGTTTTAACGAAAATACAAATGGGAACAATCACTTAACTTTGGTTTCAAATCGTTCGCGACGCGGCAAAGGCCTTGCTCGCGACACGGCAAACAGACGATCAATTTATGAAAGATAAACACTGAGAAACAACCAAAGTTGCACACAATAACTTCACACACCGAAAGATAAATACAGTTTCGACAAAATACAATTGTGAACAGACTTAACTTCGAAAAACGTGGAGACCGTGTGGAGCTTCGAAAATCCCTCCCACCGTCTCCGAGATCTCGCGAGACTCTTTACTGCACCCCTCCCTTTTTCTATCCTCATCCCTCCTCTACCCCCCACCGTTAATAGTGCACACCTGATGGAAAGCCTCAAAACTGCACAACTTGCAACTTAGCTTTTAAAGGGTCATAGTAAAAAATAATAATAGCAATGATAAACAAACGCTGTGTGGTCCCAGACTTATGTAATAGGTTGGAGAGAGCAATCACCCAGGGTGGTACCACCGTCCTGACTTAGGAGTGTCAAAATGCGAAAGGACCATCGTACACTCTCCATGCTCACGCAAACTAAGCTACAGGCCAAGTTCCATTTATTTTCCCTACAGGCAACATACACTCACTCGACTCAATTTTACTCCACATCTTCACTTCAATTATTTCGGCTTCAAAAGTCTGGTCTAGATGAGGACAATACAGTCTGTGACTGCAACCTTTAACGTATATAAAACAAAAGGATAACCTCAGCTTGCTTCTCAGCATCCTTCTTCAGCACTTCTTTCTTCAGCAGCTTGATTAAATAATCCCCCCTCGTCTGGAGCTGCTTTGCCTGTGGCTTCAACTCGGGGTTGTCTGGCAGGATCTGCGGGAAACGCTCCAATTACTTGACAATTCAAAGTGATGTGCCACAAAACACATTCTGTACAAATCTAGTCCTCATCCGACCTTGTCTGTAAGGTTGAGGTCAGGATCCATCTTGATCAGTTCCCAGTTTCCAAAGCCATATTCGTAAATCCCCACTAGCAGGTTGGTGTCCTGCTCTCCCCCCCACGGGATTCCAAATTGTGAAGGCTTTGTACGCATGCTCAGACTGTACCTGCACGTGCACACAAAAAGCACAAATAAACAACAACTCAATACTATCCAATGGCCATAACTGCAAAGGTACAGGGAAGGATCAAAACCCATAGGATGTGTGTGTGTGTGTGTGTGTGTGTGTGTGTGTGTGTGTGTGTGTGTGTGTGTGTGTGTGTGTGTGTGTGTGTGTGTGTGTGTATATATATATATATTATATATACTAGGACGTGCCCGTACGTGGGTGCCCGTTCCTTGCCAAAAAAAAAAAAAAAAATGTCTTCGCCCATGCATGCATGGGCGTGCCCATGGGCCCATGGGCGTGCCCGTAAGTGCGTGATGTGACCGTGCAATGAATGTATCGTCCCGACGCCGCAACTCGGATGGCGCTGCAGTTAATCGGGCCTGTATCGGCAGAGTTATTATAAACGTGTACTACAATCGATCGTACCTTACAGCGTCTGCTCGCCACGTTCAGCATCAGTACGTCGTCACTATGACTATCCGTAAGTCCGGAAGTGACGTCCTCATTTGACTGTCCGGAAGGTCGCATATCGCAGTTACGATGAATCGCAAATTAGTTTTAATTAGTTTTAAAACATAGTTTAACGCCAACATAGTTTGCCAACGTGAAATAAATGAATACGCTCTCAAATGTGCCGTCCGAGGCAGAGTCTGTTCGCCACGTTCGGCACACGTGATTGCTCGCTGCTCTCTGATTGGTTGAATCGTTTTTTGGACATAGCTCGGTAACTACTTCTCCGATTAATATGAAACCTTGAAAAGGCACATCCTCAGGTCCCCAGCAATATATCTGGCAAGTTTCAATTAGATCGGACCCGTGGTTGTCGAGAAACAGCGGTCACAGACACACAGACACACAGAGATTACTGGAATTATATATACTAGGGCATGCCCGTACTATATATAAGCTAGGACGTGCCCGTACGTGGGTGCAAAAAAACATGCGTGCAAACAACAACAACAAAAAAAAACTTTGAAACCACGGGGCAGTAACGACCACAGAACCCCCCCCCCCCTCTATTTACATGAATGGTTTGGTCCATTCGCAACGACCACAGAACCCCCCCCCTCTATTTACATGCAATGGTTTGGTCCATTCGCAACGCCAAAGCGAACGGCGAACGGCTAAATCGCCATAGCTCGGTAAGTACTTGTCCGATTAATTTCAAACCTTGAAAAGGCACATCCTCGGGTCCCCAGCAATATACCTGGCAAGTTTAAAGTATATCGGACCCGTGGTTGTCGAGAAACAGCGGTCACAGACAAACATACAAACACACATACACACATACACACATACACACATACACACATACACACAGAGATTAATGGAATTATAGATAGATAGATAGATATATATATATATATATATATATATATATATATATATATATATATATATATATATATATATATGTCGAGATCATGCCTTTTATTGTGCCTTGTGTAATTGTGGTTTGCATTTAATAATGGTTGCTTTGTGAAAAGGATTAAGCTTACTATGTTCCCTCTTGCTTTTTAACTATGCTATATTTTCCAACTGTGCCAAAAAATGTAGAAAGATAGTGAAACCGCTTGCTCCGTTAGACCCCCTCGTGAAAACGCGTCTGTCTGTCCTTGACCAAAAGCCAACATGGAAGATAAGTTTTGAGAATGTCACGGTGCTCTTGTGCTCTTTCTCCCCATGCCAAAGAAGATAGGGTTTCGGTGGGAGATGTCGAGGTCGAGCCAGTTTTCCTTTGTCCGTGCTCATTTTTCAGCGGAGATTTTTTGTATAATTTTGTGTATATAAAGAAACTCTTGGTTGCCAATTTTGTAGGAGTGTATGTGGCCATGCTGTTCAATTGTGAATGGTATGACTCTTACACCCTCCACAGCGCTGTGATATTGGTTCATCATTAAATCTTGTTATCTCTTGAACTCAAGGTGTGGAACATGGTTCTATTCTCGTCAGTTTTGGTGTCAGGAGTGGGATCCGACTCTGAGCGATATTTGGGAGGCAGACCCTGTGGAGACAGCGGAGAGGCTGGCCAGCACTGATTCGATTAACGTGAGCTTTCATACTGAGGGGTCTTTCCAAATTGAGCTCCGTTTACTCATCCAGGCTGTCTGTCTTCCATTTCGTCGTTCCGTGCTTGGATCACGAACAAATTGGAATCTGGTGTGTAAGTACAGGCCTATTTGGCTCGGGTAACAAGTTGTCTATTGATGAACCAAGAAATGGGGGTCAGTTAGCAAAAGGGGGGACTTCTTGGTAAAGCCAAGAACTTCCCAGGCAGGGCAGTCTAGAGACAAGATGGAGTTGATGGGGTTGATAGTAACCAGAGAAAGTATTGGCTGCGGACTAACGGAGGGGACCCAAGGAGGATGGCCAGGATAAGTGTTAAGCTAAGTTAAGAAGGGAGAACCCCTTTAGAAAAGCCCTGGCATGGGTGATAAGTTAGACAAGTTAGAAGCGCTATACAAGCATTGACCGCGAGTTAGCGCCGCGGGAGGACCGGATTAGGGAAATATCGGCGCGGTAAATTAAAAGGCAGGATTTTTCGGTGGATGGCCTCGGGGCGCTTCCTTGCGCCTTGTACGCATCACGAGCTGCTTCTTGCAAATGGGGGTCGTGCTGCCGTGCGCTGGGAGCGACCGCCTGGGCGCATGGACGGGAAAATGTTCCGTGCACGTTAATTAAATATCTTAAGGGAGATTAAGGCATGTTGGAGTAATACTCAATCTGAAGTAAACTAGAATGATTTGAGTTCTGGAGACGGAGTGCGTGTATTCGACGCATTCGGGTGGCCGAGTCAGGCGAATAAAGGATTAAAATGAGCCAGGTAAGAAAATGATGCAACCAGCCGCATCGGGTGGTTGCACCTTTATGAAAAACTGAAAATGAGGGAAAGAATAACGTGCGGAGTTGCCGCATGGGGATGCAGCCCGGCTAGCATGGAGGCCGGCGACATAAGCAGAAGATTGGGAGAGACCCAAAAAACCATTTGAACAGGTGCGGTTGGGATTGAGACGGACGAGTGTGGGAGAGCCGTCTGGAGAGAAAGGCGCATTATGGAACAGGAAGATGCGTGAGTACGGGGGAGAACCCTGCTATGAGGTTGCTTGGAGGATGTGTGCCCAAATGCATTGTGGGCCACTTCAACTTTCCTACACGTGAGTCGTTCATGCCTTGCCAGCAAGGTGCTTCATGCGGTGTGCTATGCGCCATGTCGGTATAGTGGTCGCCTGTGAATCCTGCCATGCAATATCATGAGGAATACATTGTTTGATAATGGAATTATAAGAGGAATGCTGAATTAACGTTGATAGTAACGCGAAGTATATTAAATGAGGCGATTGACGTGGTTGAATGTAGGATTTCAAGACAATAATGAATTTCCGGTGCCAACAGGAAGTCTTGTACTTGTCCATTGTCCATACAATGAATGATGTATAGTGTGGATGAGGTCTCTCTGAATGAGGTGAATGAGGTTGTCTACAGCGGATGAAATAGAGAATGGCAGTTACCAGACCGAGGTACGGATGTGATGCGGAATGGCAGCTGGACGATGCATCGGCACATTTGTGTTGATCAATGCGCCGGACAACGGCTTTCCAGGCAAGCGATGGTGGTATGATTTAGTTATGAAAATGCATATGGGTCTCAGGGCAGATAATGCGAGACAAGCTGCCCCACAGGCGGATGGGGGAAAGTATTGGAGAAGATAATGTGGGTCGAACGCTCATCCGAGGGATGAAAACGGTCGAGGTTTCAACTATCGGTATATGATGTGGCTCACACCGTGCGAATGATGTGTGGATGGGTTGCGTAATGCATCCTGGAGATGCATTGGTGCAAAGACACAGGGAAGGTGCTGAGAGTGGCACGGAGTACGAGTTGGTTGTGGCAGGTGAGAAGGAATGCACACCTGGAATGGAGTGTGCGAACGACGAGTGTGTGCGGAAGGTGTGCACCAGGTAAAGGGTGCTGCATGATAGAGCACGCCTCCCTAGGAAGGCTGTGGGGAAGTTATTGGTTATTTTGAGGTCCATTTCGCTCCATTTCGGATTTTAGTGAGACCCCTCTTGCAGAGGCAAGTTGTATTTTTAAGATGACGTCTGTTTTAATTTGTTTTGGGATTTGACTTGGGATTGCGGAATACGTTGAATAAAGGTAAGAATGACATGTGATGCTGGCGTGTGCCATTTATGGGTGCTGAGTGTACATGACTGGTGAGCGGGCAGCATGTGTGCTGAGTCCAATCGGAAGGATGGATGGTTATGGTTTCACCCGGTCTGTTTATCTGTCTGTCTGTCCGGACACGGAGCTCTTGGGGAGAGCCAGGATGGGTTGGGGTGACCAACATGAATGTGGACAATATATTAATTGTTTGCCATTGTGAAAATTTTGCCCTCGATTTGAGACGAAGACATATGGCATTTGCTGTCGGGCTCAGGTTGGCTGGTTTCCTCAGCTCTGGAGGATCAGAGCGGGTGGATATTTCAAGCTGATACTCCTATGACAAATGTTGATACTCCTATGTGATGCGGGGTATGTGTGTGGTGATGGTGTCTGGGGCCTCGGGGTTTGCCCCTGCCTATTTGCCGGTCTGTCTGTCTGTTACATTTGACCCTCAGAAAAGGTTTCGTGAGATTTCAGAATTGGACAGCCCATGTGTTATGACATGCTTGGGTGTCTCAAAAATTTGCTGAACAGACGTGGTGCGTCAGACAAATCGATTACATTTTCGTGGGAAAGATGACTGAGAAGGACTTCAAGGGCAGGTGGGTGGTCACCTGCTGTGAATTGTGGTGGAACATTCGAGATGTCCCCTAATACAACGAGGGGACGAATTGGTTTGTAAATGTGTTGTGCAAGTACTTTCTCTGTAGGTAGCCAAATTCTACCTGGGGTAAGTCCAGGTGGAGAGGGGAGTTGTCTCTGGTGCCTTGCTCCACGGAGCAGTCCTGGTGTTGAGTCTCATATAATCATGGTTAAAGTACATGTGCAAACAAAAGTGTACTTTGGTTTGTATGACTGGAAAAAAAGACAACATGGGTTTGTTTTTGGGAATGCTAGCTTGGTGGGGGTGTGAAGGTCACAGCGTGCTGGGATATCTTTGTGTACAGTTGCTGGCTTGGACTGACTTGTGTGCGGGGGAAAAAGAAAAAATTGGAGCTGTTTCGGAGAAACAGTGGCTTGGTTGGAGGTTGGGATCCAGTATTCTGTTGGGAGCACGCAATCTGAACAGAATGGATTGCCATTGGCTATTTTTCAAATGATTTTATCAAAATGATGGCTCCTGAGTAAGGGGAGTGGGCAGGGGAAATATATTCACTGTAACAGGTGCATGTGATGCTGTAGGGAGGAATTGGAGGAAATCGGGTTGAATTTAAATTGAAATGAAGATTGAAAAATCCAGAAGGGGCCATAACAGTGTATGGGGAAGCGTCGTTAAATGGTAGTAGGTTTAGACAGGTATTGAAAGGGTTCGTGCAATGTCATTTTGGGGGGTAACCATGCTCCAGGTGGTGGGGCAGCCGGGATACAAATGGGGGTCGGCCAATTTAAGGATGTGGATGCGCACACACCTGGAACAAGGCATGTTCCTAAAGCTTAGGTGTAAATGTTGGTTGGAAAGGGGAATGAGTTCTGGGAAAATGAATTCACTTATAATAATAATAATAATAATGCATTTATTTTATATAGCGCTTTTCAGGAAGCCCAAAGACGCTTTGACAGAGTGCAAAACATAATGCATCGCAAAACATAAAAACAATTGCAAAAAAGAAGAATCAATAGGGAAATATTCAAAGCACAAAGGAGGGAGAAGGAGAGGAGATAGTCAGGGGTTAGATGCTGTGGGTTAAATGTTGAATGCAGTGTTGAACAGGTGGGTCTTGAGTGATGTTTTGAATGTGGTGAGTGAGGAGGAGTCTCTGATGGTGTGAGGTAGCGAGTTCCAGAGGGTGGGAGCAGTGGGGGATTTGCAGTTATTGATGGAGATGAACTGACGTCTGTCAGAGAGGTATGATTTAATCCAAGAGAGGGCAGTGCCGGTAATGTTAAAGGTGGTTTCAAGTCGGGTGAGGAGGATGGTGTGATCGATGGTGTCAAAGGCGGCGCTGAGGTCGAGGAGGATGAGAATGATGAGGTTGCCAGCGTCAGAGGAGAGGAGAAGGTCGTTGGTGATTTTGAGGGGGAGCAGGTGCGGCGGTGGTCAAGCTGTTGTAGATGTTTTCAATTTTGCGTTGGAAGAATGAAAGGAACGAGATGCAGTTGTCTATTGTGAATGACTGGGTGGTGGTGTTCAGGGGGCTGAGGAGTTTGTTTATTGTAGAGTTGTTGAATCTGTCTGTTTAAGAACATTGGGGCTTGTGGCTCGCCATTGTCTGTCTGCCAGTTATGGTGGGCAGAGGGAAGAGGGAGTAATGATGCTCCTGCCTCTTGCTTGGCAGAAGGTAGAGGTGGTGGTGGGCCAAGATGGGTCAGAATAGGCCATGGAACAAAATTGAGCTCTCAAGAGCTGAGGTGATTTTAACCTGAGGATGCATCTCTCAAGGGACCCTGGCTGGTCCGAGGTATGAAATATGAAGACGTTGTCTTGTGGACACTTTGTGAGTGGCTAGACATGCGCCTGAAAGGGGAAATTGTATTCATAACTCATGTGGGTTGTGTCTGAAGGAAAGGTTTGGGAGGAAATGTGAAGAAGGTCGTGGAAAGTGCAAAGATGATTGGATTGGAAAGTCGACTCAGATGGATTATTTGTCAATGACAGGTGACTGCAGGAATTGTTGAGGAAGTAGAGGAAAAGGTTGTAAAAAGTTAATGGAAAAGACAGGAAATAAAGGAAAGTGGTTAGTTATGGACTGTTGTTTTTGTGATAAGAAGGTGATACAAGGGGTTGGCTTGCACTGGGGGGACCAATGAATGTAAAGTTGTGAATTTCGTTTAAAAACGTTGTGTTAGATTGCTACATGCAGAATGACCCCAATCGAGGAGGTGATTGGGGGCTGGTGAAGATTGGATCACGGCTCTGCAGACCAGGTGAACAGAACTCCACCAGGTATGTGGGAATCACATCAATTGAATTATTGCTCAAAGGGAGGTGATAGAGCAAAATGAAGAAGATTGTCATGGGGACCGCAAGGCTAACCCCCGCTCTTGCAGGGAAATGGCTTTGGGAGGCCAGTTGTTGTTTTGGTAGACTCTAGGTTCTAAAACCTAAGGCAAAATGCATAGGAGGGTAAAGTTGGTGATTGCGGATGGAGATTAGCTAGAGAACTTGGAGACGATTTCGTTATTTTTCAGATAATTTTTCCAGTGGGTTTATACTGGTGTGAAATTCGCGTATCTAGGAAGGAAGGGAAAAAATGTCCAGGTATTGATAGGATAACAGTGAAATTTTGAAGGGGAGAATACCGATTATTTCCATTGACCGATTATGGTTGGGGGGGAAATGGTTGGTAAATCATGTATTATTAGATGTAGGGAAGATGATTAAAAGGAAGGTATTTTCGGAAATTGGTGAAAGTAAATATGGCATTTGAATTTCCAGACACGACAGGAAATGCGGCTATGAATAAGCCAACCATCTGAGAGATAAGGTAACTAAATGCCAATTGGTGGGATGGGGGGCTAGGAATTTGATCATGGTGTGTGTAAGAAAGTATTTTTCAGGATGGACGATGAAGAAACCGCCGTCGGAAGACCATGATCTTGACCGCCGAGGCCGTCGACCTGAACGAGCCCCTGGGCGATGCCGATGTGACCGGCGCATCAGAAGACTGTTGATTTATTTGATTTATTGTGATGATTTTGTTGTAAATCCCCTGCGGGAATTGGCTAATGCTTCTTATGTATTATAAGCACACAGCTGCACATCTCCGCTTGATTCGACTATGGATCTGACTGCAATGCTGGGTCTGGCTGCCAAAGGACCTGACACTGATACTCTGGATCCACAAGCTGATTATGCGTCCATGAACGTCTTTGACACAAAAGGAAGTTTCTCTCTTTACTTTGAATTGTAATGCTCTGTACTCTGACCAGGAACACGTGACACAAGATATTAATTACATTATGTATTCCTCAGAACAACAGCATGGACGTCGATTAACTTCGAAGATCGGCAAGGACCGGGTCTGTGCGAGGACGGGGAGCCCTTCGATTGGGGGGGATTTCAGCCGCACCTACGCTGCTCCAAGGGTGGGCTGTCAGACCCCCCCGGGCAACATCCTTGGCCGGACCAGGCGCCTTCGTTGCGGATCTGAAAAATTAATAGATCTTCATGTTCCAAACATGCACAACATGACACACCTTTCAAGCGTGCATGCGAGGTACTTTGTGTGCGTGGCATTCCCTTGGAGGACACACATACAACACTCAATAAAGCCCGATGTGGCCACATATAACACTATTCTCTTTTGCTTTGCAAATAAAGCCGATGTGGCCTGGTCTCTGTGATACGTAGTCTCGTAGAGACCAAATGGGGGAATGTCGAGATCATGCCTTTTATTGTGCCTTATGTAATTGTGGTTTGCATTTAATAATGGTTGCTTTGTGAAAAGGATTAAGCTTACTATGTTCCCTCTTGCTTTTTAACTATGCTATATTTTCCAACTGTGCCAAAAAATGTAGAAAGATAGTGAAACCGCTTGCTCCGTTAGACCCCCTCGTGAAAACGCGTCTGTCTGTCCTTGACCAAAAGCCAACATGGAAGATAAGTTTTGAGAATGTCACGGTGCTCTTGTGCTCTTTCTCCCCATGCCAAAGAAGATAGGGTTTCGGTGGGAGATGTCGAGGTCGAGCCAGTTTTCCTTTGTCCGTGCTCATTTTTCAGCGGAGATTTTTTGTATAATTTTGTGTATATAAAGAAACTCTTGGTTGCCAATTTTCGAGGTAGTGGGGTGGCTTAGCCCAAATATTCAAAAGAATTGTGCATTTTGTGATACAAGCACCAAATTTGGCACACTAGTAGACTATCATATTATGAAAAGATCTGGATATTGGGCCATCTCAGATTCAGAGATTTGATTTTTGCAAGATTTGCAGATTTTGCAAGCTGAGATTGCAACGCCAGGGACGGCCGACTCCTTCCTACGAGCTGCCCACGTCACCCGCACAAGAAGAGCTCATCAAATCACTGCAGCGGCACTGCACATCCTGCAACACCGTGCGTATGAACGCCACTGTATGACATATGCTGATGATGCAGAAGACCTCCCTGAGTTCGAAGACTGGTGTCACCAGAGAGGAGAAGACATTCCCAACTTTCAGTACTGGGCAACTGTGCTGGAACTAGAGATGTTGGTACTGGTCTACGTGCGTTCTCTGCGGCAGGCTTCATTCACGACGTACCTTGATGCCCTGACGGAACTGGTCCCATGGTTCCATGCCTTAGACCACACACACTATGCCGGTTGCACTCCCAATGAAGCACCCAGATGTAGCCAGAGAATTCAGGGCTGGCAACTTCACTGTACAGAAGACGAAGAAGGTGTTCTCTTCGATCCCAATCGAATCGAAATCTTGCAAAAATCAAATCTCTGAATCTGAGATAGCCCAATATCCAGATCTTTTCATAATATGATAGTCTACTAGTGTACCAAATTTGGTGCTTGTATCACAAAATGCACAACAGGTTTGCTATGCTGCTACACTAAGGAGTGTATGTGGCCATGCTGTTCAATTGTGAATGGTATGACTCTTACACCCTCCACAGCGCTGTGATATTGGTTCATCATTAAATCTTGTTATCTCTTGAACTCAAGGTGTGGAACATGGTTCTATTCTCGTTTTTTATATATATATATATATATATATATATATATATATATATATATATATATATATATATATATATATATATATATATATATATATATGTATATATATATATATATATATATATATATATATATATATATATATATATATGTATGTATGTATGTATGTATGTATATATATATATATATATATATATATATATATATATATATATACATACATACATGTATGTATGTATGTATATATGTATGTATGTATGTATGTATGTATGTATATATATATATATATATATGTATGTATGTATGTATGGGGGTCTCACTCCCCCGATTCATCTCCCGGTGCCCTTGCACAACTTCTGGGCTGTGACGTGTAGCTCTCCCAGCAGGTCTACCCACATGCACACCTCCACCACTGCAGTTGCCACCCGAGCTTACCTAGCTCCTCAGTCCTCACCCTAACCTAACTAACTGGGGAAGGCCCCTCCTGGCTCTGTCACCCCACTCGGTGCCCTCTGGCACTGGGCTACCCGGGTCCGTCCTCCGGATCCTCGGGCCCCATCCACAACAACTACCGGCTCCCAGAGCCCACCTGCGGCCTCACCTGGCCGACATCCTCACAGTGGTGGAGTGCCCAAACCAACTACACACACTAACAGGCTACACGCCCAGCCATTTCCACAACACTAATGCACCCATCCAATCACCATTCTTCCACCCGCACCACAGATGCCAATATCCAACCACAATTTACCTATACCCTCTACCTAACACTTACACTACCCGCCCCGGGTATTCGTGATGGGGGTCCACTCTTCCCCCATTCACACCTTCGCACCATCCACTCCACTCCACAACTTCCACCATACTCACTCCACAACCATCCATTCCAATACTCCATATACTCCATACCATTTATTCCACACAACCACATACACCTGTTGTTGCACACCTGTGCAATCACACCTGGTGCCACCTGCACCCTCCTTCTCTTCCTGGACCAGTTGGTCAACACAACACACATCACTATCACTATCACTCTTACTCATACACTGCTCCATTCACCTGTTCAGTTGCACACCTGTGCAATTACACCTGTTCCTTACACACTTTTCACAATACACTTCTATACACCTCCAACACTCACACGGCATCATCTCATCTAAATACTCCCCTCTGAAACTTGCGCTTCCCAGTCGTCCCTTTAAACTATTGCGCTCCCACGTCATTATCATCCACTCTAAACTACCTGCGTCCCCACTACAGGTATCATTGTCACTAACTAATCTTAACGTCACCTAAGGTCAATCTCTAGGGCCCTACACATTATCCAAACCCACCCGGGCTAGTTTTCACTGCCATAAACCCCATAATCTAGTGCTCCTTTGCCCCCCTCTGTGAGGGATGGTGGATTGGCCATCCCTTCACATGGGGCATCTCTTACTGTAAATTTTGCTCGTCCAAATCCAACAAATCAAAAATTTGCCAATCATCTGCCAATCACCGTACCAATCATCAAATTTTGCCTTTTTCTAATTTTGGGTCCAAAACACGAACCTCATCACCCGTCTACTTATTAGATCCTCTCGGTGCGCCAATTAACGTCTGCAGCCCGGCTTCGTAAAGCCGAGCAATGAATGCGGGTTGTTTGGTGCCGGCGGCTGGATACGTCCGGCACTCGGTGCAGGGAAGGAGGTTTACCCGGGCCGAGATCCCACGCACCACCTCGGTACGGTGACATCCAATGGCCAATTCTCGACCTGCCGGAAAGCCTCAACAAAAAGTGGTCGCCATGACGACCCTTCCTATCGGGCTGCCCGTTCCGCCTAGCGGAGCACGGACGCGGCCGTTCCAAGCGCGGCCCAGCGTGGATCACGTACGGCGGTCCTTTCGAACCCGCCGTGGTTCGGATCCCCGCTGGTCCTCGCGGCACGCGAAACCCGGCACGCACCGAGGGCCCGATTCGGCTATAAGTCGCTCTAACCGCTAACCCGGTTACCGTCGATGCCTCACCTGCATGCTCACACGCATACGCTACCCCTTTCTTGCTCATACATCCAGCTGTTCCCATGCTCCTCGTCATTGCACCTTCTCTTACACACCCAGGTACACTCATTCCGCTCACAGACTTGGTCACACACCTGACCACCGAAGACCTTTGCACACACTCGTCGCTCGCACACCTCACCAACACACCTCTTCGCGCCCCCTTCTCGGTCACCTCCTCTGTGACTATCACAGGTGTGCTCTCACTCGCACACCCAACCACGTGCCTCACGACCAACTCAAGTGTGCATTCCCACACACGCTCTACCATTCCAGGTGTGCATCCTTCCATTCCAGGTGTACATCCTCGCTCACCTATCACAACCAACTCACGCTCCGTCTCACTCTCACTACTTTCACCACCACTCTTGACAGCGCACTCACCCTTACTCTCGACAGCACACTCTTTCCTCATGCACCCGTCCGTTACACACCTTTCTCGCGCACACTCTCCCGTTACATCCTCTGTAACACTCACCACAGGTGTACACTCTCTCGTTACATCCTCTGTAACACTCACCACAGGTGTGCATTCTCCCTTACTCTTGACAGCGCACTCTTTCCCCATGCACACGTCCGTTACACACCTTTCTCGCGCATCCCCTTGCGCACACTCTTTCGTTACTTCCTCCGTAACACTCACCACACCGCGCTTCCATGTGCTCCCTCGCACACGCGCTACGACCAACTCACTCTCGACAGCACACTCACTCCTTGTCGCGCACTTTTTCCTCACACACCCCAGAGTCGGACATTCTCGCACACCTCCTCTTTCGCACACCATATCTGTCGCACACTTCACCAACGGCCTCTCACGAACACCCGGGTCCACAACAACCCCCAAGCCGACTGAAGCTCCCCTCACATCATATACATTTCCTCGTATATCGCCACTCACCTTGGCACCTCGTCTCCGCACCTCCTTCGCCACCTGCAAACTCTTTATTTGGTTAGTGAGCACACCATTATGAGTTGAGCACCGACCTTGTACATATTCCATCACCTCCTCCTGGATTTCTCTTTTAGTTTCTGTCCGTCTCTTCTTAATTTCACTCACCCCCTCTAACACCTCCTTTAATTTTTGCTTCACCTCTTTTATTTCCCGGTGCGTCTCCTCAAGTTCGTCCTCTAAGGCTACCGTGACGGTCTCTATGTGCGTCCTCACCTCTCGGTCCTTCGTCTCCATTATCTCTGTCACCTCGTCCAACCTCATTGTCAGTCCCTCACGTACCATCTGACATTGCCTCTGTGTCGCTATTAAGTCATTTTTAATTTCTTTTTGTGTCGCCTTTAACCCTCCTAGTACCGCAGTGTTCCTTTGAACCTGCTCCACTAACTCGGTCTGTCTCTCCGTCAGCTGTTCCACCTCCTCCGTCAGCACCTCTATGCCCCCTTGTAACCTAGCCGTTCCATTTCTCACCTCTTTCTCTATACGCTTTTCGCCTCGCTTTACCTCCTCGCGTACCCCCGAGACCTCCTCACTCACACCTCGTCGTATCTCCTCTTTCATCTCCTCCATCTCTTTTGTAGATGCCACCCTCATCTGTCCCAATTCATCCCTCTGAGCATCCAATTTACTTTCTAACCCGATTTTCACCTCCTCTATCTGCTCTCCCATTTGTTTAATTTCTCGGGCGGATTGCTCCCCCATCTCCCGCAATTTGTCTTCCAACCTATTTTCTAACCCCATTAACCCATTTTTCACCCCCTCTATCTAATTCTCCTGCGCAGCCATTCTATTTTCCACCCCCGTTAACCCATGTTTCACCCCTTCTATCCCATTGTCTAACCCCTCAAATTTCTTGTCTATCTTCCCTATTTGGGCACTGGTACCCCTCGCTTCGTCCCTCATTACCCCCAATTGATCACTCTGCAGTTTGAGGGACGCCTGCATTTGCGCCATAAATTGCTCCATGAGGGCCTGCATTTGGGCCATCCCTCCCACTTGTGCAGTGGGTGCGGCCGCTGTAGCCATGTGCGAGGTGCCATTTTGCGCGCCTGAAGCCTCGTGCGCGAGGACGCCATTTTGTGCGTCTGATACCCCCTCAACCACCTCCTCATTGCTCCCCTCCATTTGATCCTGGGATACTCCTAACCCCTCTCCTACTTCACCCACCGGCATCCGATCACCTTGACCAGCCATGGCGCGATTTCAAAATTCGGGTTTTCCTTTAAAAACAAAACAATTTCCAGCAGCTTGTAATTTTGAGCGCGTTAAGCGCGCTTCGGGCCTCGTATCCCACTCCTGACACCAATTTGTTACGGTCCGCGGATTAGGATGTTATTTTACCGAGCGGTGGTGTTGCCTCTTGTGAATGGTATGACACTATGAGGTACAGTGCTTCCCTGATTAAAACCCGATTTACCCCAAACTTTGGCCGTATCGCACCGCAGCTGCTCAATATGGAAAACTCTAAAGCGACCGAATGCAAAGAGGAAGAAGACGTACAGAAGGGTAACTGGGTTTATTATTATGTACACACATAAGCAAACAGAAAGCAGTCACGTTTATTTACAGGGACATGAGACGCAGGTGACACAGTGAAATCTTTAGCTTATACAGACTTATTGTTACTACCCAGGACAGCACGAACAGAACAAACTCACATACGCAAATGGATGGAAATTGCAGGCAGGAATGACAGGAGGTGGGTGGCTGGAGGAAGGCACGGAGCTGGCTGGAGTTTGATCCCGCACGGGACGTCGGGCTGGACCTCGACGGCCACCGATGCCACCGATCCTGTCGTGTGCGCGGGGTAGCGGGTCGGAGCTGCTTGGTGGAGCCAAGCCAACGCTGCTGGTGGGGGGTCTGGCGTGACGGGTTCTCTCTCCCTCTCTCACTAACTCCAGGACTCTTTCTCTCTTGCTTAGTCCAACTCTTCCTCACCACCGACAACTCAACGCAACCCCTCCACTCTACGCAAACACTGACCACCACTGACGACCAACCCAGCTCTGACCAAAAAAACCACACACTCCGCTCTTGTCGTAGCTCATCCCGTAAAAGCTCATCTTCTTTTGGGAACGCCCCGCTGTCGGTTATATAGGCCCCGCCCCTCAACCTTCGCGAACCTCCTTGATGTTTCTCTCCACACCCTCTCCAAGTCCAACCCCTTGTTCGTGGTTGGTTGAGTGGGGCTGACTCACTCCTCCCCTCTATGACGAGGTGGGGACCCGCCTTTCTTCCCCAACCCTGCCTCGTGGCCAATGGCGGCAATTGTTGGTTGGCAATGCGAATGTCAATTGACGAAAGGGGAAATGGAGGTTTTTGGGAATGGGAATGAAGGGAATCTATCTTTTTCACTTGGTGCAATGGAGTATTTAAGTTAATGGGAGACACAGCCTTACTCTAAGACACATAATAAGATATAAGCTACTGAACAAGGGTATTCTATGATTAGCTGACGTGTATGCTTTTGGACTAATTACCGAGACGCCCTTTTTACCTTTATACAACTCTGGAGGCAGGAGGGGCCATATCCAACAATGTTCATCACCATCTCCAATATAATACAACACAATCAAAAAAATGCAATCCTCATATCCGCAACAATATATATATATATATATATATATATATATATATATATATATATATATATATACACACACACACACACACACACACACACACACACACACACACACACACACACACACACACACACACACACACACACACACACACACAATTAATTGTACAGTATCGGTTGTTCCTAAACTTAAATATAAATAATTTAAAGGATTGTTGTAAATGGATGTTAATTTCACAACACCCCATATTCAAATTTATTTAAATTGTAAACCTCAAACATAGTTTCTCCACCTAAAGAGCAAGCACCTTACTTAACCTGTAAGCAATTGACTCGTTTCCCGACTGCATGGATCATCAGCTGGGCACCTTTCTTCCTCGAGGTTTCGATCCTTTCAGCCCAGGACCTCTCCAAACGGCGGTTCCACAACCTCGATCATGGATCGACATCAACTGACAGTAAATCAGTGGATCGACAACCTCAGTTGCGTCCAGGCAGTCAGTCAACCCATCAATGCAAGATCACTTATTCCAACTTTACTCGCAATAGGATTTAATGTATTATCATATATTTATAACTTTCCTTCCACACTCGATAATATGATAATATCATTAAATCATGCACATCTTACCTTAAATACATCACGTCTACCAACCAGCACGACCACACCACCCAGCTACCTTTCGATCAAACTGCACTTCGACTGTTCAAACTGTCACCTATAACGGTTTTTTGCATGCTGCCATATCCTAGCAACCACTGATTCCTAACAACATTGATTTGTAGTATATTTGATATTGTACTGTATTGATATTGCACTGTAACCACCTTTAGAGGCCATTTTTCCCCGCAAGCAAGTGATATTGCACTGTATATTGTACTATATTGTGCTGTATTTACATAAATATCTCATGAATAATGTTTTTACTATTCGTATTGTATTTTACTAATTCGATTTGGTGCCTTTTTGTGATATTAAAGAAAACTTGTTTTAATCTACCAACTGTAGCTCCCTGCGCTAACATACGTCTGACTAGTTGTTGTAATTTATTGACCAGTTCAGAGCTGTGTGTGGTTGCTCTCACAGTCCTAATTATTTCACCTGCAACCATACCATAAATAGCTTTTTGGGAATGTTGCTGTCTAAGAAAGGCATTCAGACAATGTGGAATGGAAAATAATGCATCTTGTTTATCAAATAATTTGGTGTGAAATTTATTATTATGGATATCAATTTGTAATTCTAAAAAGGAAACTGAAGTGGAAGTTTGGTTTTCCTTTTTTAATTCAAGTTCTTTTGGATATATGTCATCATAAAGCTGCTCAAATATAAATCCATCATTAATTGCCAACAAATCATCAATAAACGTGAAGATGTTTCTGCATCTTCATGCAGTTGTTAATTTATTCCTGCACATGTTCTGGACCCAATCAAACTCGTACATGTGCAGAAACAAATTTGCAAAGAAAGGGGCCGGATCTGAACCCATGGGTATGCCCACTGTCTGCTGGAGTATCTTGTTGCCAAATGTAAAGAAACTGTTGTTTAGCAGAAATCGAATACTTTCTGAGTTTACTTTTTGAAAAACTGCATGAATATTGATTATCCTTTACAGACCAGTGTGCTCTGTTTTGATATACATTAATGTATACTTTATTACCTCCTGCAAATGCTTTATCTATTGCTCTGTCCAATGTGGTTACTAGCTTGTCATGTGGAATGTTTGTGTACAATGTGGAAAAATCAAAAGTTGAAAGACATTTTGCCTTACCCTTGTTGTTAATGTTATGGATACTGTCGATTACAGGTTTGGAATTGTCAATGATCCAAAATTTCTTAATACCAGAACAAAACTTCACTTTTTCATGGTAGTTTTTCAAGCATTTATAGATTAGTTTCATCACCGCTGTTGTACTACCCGACAAAGGTTTCAAACTACATTCTCTACTTGCGATGATGAACCTCATCTTACAAGGGTGTTTGTGCATTTTTGGGATCCAGTAAATGAATGGTAATTTATAGTGTTTATCTGGAACTAGCAGTCTTCTCACCGTTGAGTGATTTGTATGGTGTTGTATCAAGTCTGTTTTGTTATCGTTACTTATTTTGTAGGTCTTTGAAATTCCCGTGTCGAAGCCCAATTCTTCCAAAAGTGTTTCAATGGAGAATGTTTTACATACAAATGCAATATTATTATTTGCTTTGTCAATTGGAACAATACATAGTGTTTGAAGCTGCCTTAAGCAACCACGTGTCTCTCTGGATTGTTTAAAATTGCCTTTGGATTATTGATTCAAACTTTTCTTTTCAAATCAACAACTCTCCTTTTCACATGTTTCTCTCCCTCCTCCAACTATAAAGCCATTTGTGTGTTTGGTACTTTATGTTTATCAATTTGTTCTTTCATCCATTCGCCCAGTCCCATCATTGTAAGTTCCATTGCTTTATTCCAGTTTATTCTTTTATTTTCTCGATAATTTGGTCCTTTTGTAAGTAATGCACATAATCTTTTATCTTTCACTATTCTGAGATCACCTGAGATGACGTGTTTATGATGTGGATCTTTGAATGTGAATGTTCACAATTACAATGATGTGTGTTATTTAACCATTCCTCTATGTCTATAGATTGTACAGTGTCCTTGTAGTTGAAGATTTTTCCCCAAATTGAATTTCCCAAAGTGTACACAACTCTTGGTCGCTCTCTCTGTTGTATTGTTTCTGGAAGTTTACTCCACACTTCCTTATGTTGAAGTATTTTCTCGATATTTATCATTTCCAGCCCTTTGTCTGACTGACTGACTGACACACTGACACACACACACACACACACACACACACACACACACACACACACACACACACACACACACACACACACACACACACACACACACACACACACACACACACACACACACACACCTCGAGTTACGACGGGGTTACGTTCTGACAAGCAGGTCGTAAGTCGAAGTAGTCCTAAGTCGAATAAGTCATAAGTCGAATCACCCCTCATGGACTTATTATTATCATGGACTATGGTCCGTATTCCACCACAGCATCATTTTTTTAAAGTCATAAAGCCTAAATCCCATAATTCAATCCAATACATACACTGCACAATAAGTAAAATAAATAAAAGGGTAGAAATAAAAGACTTTGTGACATTACAATGCGTTTTACTGTACAAAAAAAAAGCTTAGAAAAATACAGGTACATAACGAGGTGCACAAATAACGTGGAACGGCAATAAGAAGCGATAAAGTATCCTATACCATAAACACATATAAACACACAAATCAGTCCTTTGAACAAGATGGCTGGTCATCCATCAGTGGTGAGGCAGAGGATAGAGAAGGTGCATACCAGGATCGCCTTCCTCTTCACTCGTCAATAAGCCGAGATATTGTATAAACCGTGAGCATACAGGTTAGGTTGAAGAACATTTATGGGGGGAAAAGCACATTCTTTAGGAGTTTCACGATGGAGATGCTTCCTCGATGGAGGTTAAACCATTGGTTGATGTTGGAGAAACGTTACACACAGACGTTCACCAAAGTTCTATCAGTAATTCAGTTATCCCTACCTTCACTATTTGAGCTTGATAGAGTTGTATGCTTACATTAAAATACGATGTCAGTCACATTTGAAAATAAATCACAAGCCGACCTGCGTGACATGGAAATTATTCACATCTACAGTCTACACTTTCGACTGTGTTGATGATGCGAATAATTTTCGACAGTGTAGATGATGCGAAGAACGAGTGCTCTGGCCCTGGCATAGAAAAGCATACGCTGATGGTTCTCTGTCCAACTGCCTAAGTCACGTGAGATGGCGGCCACGCTTTTACAGTTCTCGAGCTGCACGATTATTTTCATCTTTAACTCCAGGTCGATCTCCTTCCTCTTGTTTTTCTCCGATGCGTGAGTGGACGCACTCTTCCTCTTGCTAGACATGATGATGGCAGTATGTTACACACACACACTTATAGGCGATGGAGTGCAAGGGATGTTGTCAGCGCGAGGCACAAGGAGCAACTGAAATTTTTGCGATCGTCGTAAGTGCGAGTCGTCGTAAGTCGCATAAGTCGTAACTCGAGGAGAGTCTGTGTATATATATATAGATATATATATATACATGTCGGAAACATGCTTTTAATTATAAAGTTAGACTTATCTAATCATTGTTTGCATTTAATTAGTGTATGCTTTATAAATGAAATAGACAAGCTTCCTATGATCTCTTTTTTACTTCAAATGTGCTTTACAGCCAACTCACTGGCTTCATGGGTGAGAAATGTTGTTAATAACACTTTCCAAACTGCTTGCGAAAGAAGCCTTCCTAAAGTGATAAATCTTTCACAAGTTTCATCCTTGCTCAAACCCAAGGCCTGGTCAACATCCGTTTAAGACGATAAGGGCTCAAGGGAATGTTGCGAAAGCCTTCTCCCACATCTTTCCCTTGAGCTCACCATTCCCCAGGATGGGACAAGGGTGGGGGCTGTTAAGGCCCACTCTGTCTCTTTGTCTCACCATGCTGAGCTTGCCAAAGTTAGCGGAGATCTTTATCACACTCTGCAAGTATATAAGGAAGGTCTTTCTGTAAGGAACTCAGGAGTGTCTGGGGGTTATGCTGTTCAGTTGAATTGTATATCCCTTTCACCCTCCACAGCTGCTGTGCATTGGTTTTTCAATAAATGCTTGTTAATCCGTGAACTCAAGTTGTGGATCCTGGTTCGATTCCCGATATATATATATATATATATATATATATATATATATATATATATATATATATATATATATATATATATATATATATATATATATATATATATATATATATATATATATATATATATCGGGTCAAAGGTAGAGCTTTTGGCCACAGTACCAGCAGACATGTTTGGCGAAAACCAAAGACCGCATTTGACCACAAGAACCTGATACCAACTGTAAAGCATGGTGGTGGAAATATTATTGTTTGGGGCAGCTTTGCTGCATCAGAGCCTGGGCAGCTCACCATTATAGAATCCACTATGAATTCTTCATTGTACCAGAGGATGCTTGAGGATAATGTGAGACCATCTGTCGGAAAGTTGAAGCTCAACCGAAGGTGGACCTGCAGCATGACAATGACCCTAAACATACCAGTAAATCCACCAAAGAATGGCTAAAAGAAAGAAATGGAGGGTTCTGGAATGGCCAAGTCAAAGCCTGTATCTAAATCCCATCGCGATGTTGTGGGGGGATTTGAAACGAGCTGTGCATGCAAGAAACCCCTCAAACATCGCACAGCTGAAAGAATTCTGCATGGAGGAGTGGGCAAAAATTTCTCCCAGTTGGTGTCAGAGACTGGGAGACACTTATAAGAAATGTCGACTTGAGGTTGTGTCTGCCAAAGGGGGCAATTCCACCTATTAGAGCCAAGGGTGTACTTACTTTTTCCACATGCGAAATTTGCATTTATGTTTATTTAAATTATACAATGGACTACAAAATGTAAATGTTTCATGATATTTGTTATATTATACCACCTTTATCTATCAATATTGTTGAAATGAAGATCAAATAACTGTATGTTGAAATATGTTGAAAAAGTCAAAACTTTACATGGGGTGTACTTACTTTTCCACGTGACTGTGCGCGTGCGCGCGTACACACGCACGCACGCGCGCGCGTACACACGCACGCACGCGCGCGCGTACACACGCACGCACGCGCGCGCGTACACACGCACGCACGCGCGCGCGTACACACGCACGCACGCGCGCGCGTACACACGCACGCACGCGCGCGCGTACACACGCACGCACGCGCGCGCGTACACACGCACGCACACACACACACACACACACACACACACACACACACACACACACACACGGCCAACAATATTGCCACCCTTGCACTTTTTTCAAACAACTCAACTTTATCGAAAAAATAAGTTGAAATTGACAAACGCATTTGGTCTCCACAATTCTATATTTCACTATTAATATGACAGAACCTTTGTTTTTGATTCAGAACTTAATATACCCTTTTAAATCAGAAAATAAAAAGAAATGGCATTGACAAAATTATTGACACCCAAGACTTAATATTTGGTAGCACAGCGTTTGGACAAAATAACTGCCGTCAAGCGCTCCCAAGAGCCATGAATGAGCTTCCTACACCTCTCTACTGGCAGTTTGGCCCACTCATCTTGTGCAAACTGCTCCAGTTCTCCCAGATTTGAAGGGTGCCTTCTCCCAACTGCTGTTTTCAGATCTCCCCACAGGTGTTCAATGGGATTTAGATCTGGAGTCATTGCTTGCCACTTCTGAACAGTCCAGCGCTTTGTCTTGAACCATTCTTGGGTGCTTTTTGCAGTGTGTTTGGGGTCATTGTCCTGCTTGAACCATGACCTTCGACAGAGACCCAGCTTTTTGGCATTGGGTTGAACATTGTGCTCCAAACTGCCTTGGTAAACTCTTGATTTCATGATGCCATGCACATATTCAAGGCACCCAATGCCAGAGGCAGCACTGCAACCCCAAAACATCACAGAACCTCCTCCATGTTTGACTGTAGGGAAGATGTTATTTTCTTTGAAAGCTTCATTTTGTTTTCTGTAAACATAGAGATGATGTGCTATACCAAAAAGCTCTAATTTGGTCTCCTCTGTCCACAGGACATTCTCCCAGAAGGATTTTGGCTTGTTCAGGTGGGTTTTGGAAAACTCCATTCGGGCGTTCTTATGTCTCTCTCGCAGCAGTGGGGTCCTCCTGTGTCTCCTTCCAAAGAACCCCCTTTCATTGAGTTGGCAACGGATGCTGCGAGTTGAAACTGTCGTACCTTGAATCTGACGGCCAGCTTGAATCTGTTTGGCAGGTGATCGAGGTGCTTTCCCCACCATTCAAACAAACCTTCGCTGCAATCTTCGATCAAGCTTTCTCTTGCGGCCACGGCCAGGGAGGTTGGCTACAGTGCCATGGGCCTTAAACTTCCTGATAACATTGCATATGGTGGACAGAGGAACATCAATGTCTCTGGAGATGGACTTGTCACATTGAGATTGTCCATGCTTGGCAACAATCTTCTGTTTGACCTCCTCAGACAATTCTCTTGTTTTCTTTCTTTTCTCCATGCTCATTGCTGTACTCACAGTGACACAAAACAGCAGAATGACTCCTTTTCTCTATTCAAACTGGTTGAATGAGTGATTTTTATATTGCAAGCACCTGCAACTCACCACAGGTGAGTTAAATTCCAAAGTAAAGGAGAAATCACCTGCTTAAAATCTAATTATTTCAAACTTCTAAAAGGTGGCAAAAATATTGTCCGGGCCATTTTAGGATTTCTGTGTGGTAAAGCTAAGATTTAGTGATTTTTTCAGGTTTTTTTGTTTTGGCCAACTGTAAACCAAAGAAATACTTTTGTGGATACCAAAATATTTTTTTAATATCAACAATTCTCTGGAAGAAATGGGGCATTATTTGAAAAAAGTGCATAGCTTTTTATTGACAGTTGATCGAGGTTCACAAAGGCCCGGAGAGCCATTGACAAACATGGCTCTTTTGGCTCTTGCCAAATTTCGGACCGCCATATCTCTCTATCTCTGGAAAATACACCATATACAAAATATATATATATATATATATATAATATATATATATATATATATATACATACATACATACATACATATATCAGAAGTTCCCACAAATGTGTTGCACTTGCAGGTTGCTTTGCCTTCACCCTTCTGTCCAGTTCATCCCAAACCAGCTCGATGGGGTTTAAGTCTGGAGACTGTGCTGGTCATTCCATGATTTGAAGCCTACCGTCTTGATATATATATATATATATATATATATATATATATATATATATATATATATATATATATATATATTGTTGCGAATATGGAATTTGGCCTCCATATCCGCTTGTAAATATTCCCCTATTTTCTCCAATACTCCCCAACTTTCCCCGATCCCCCATTCCCTAGTCCCATTGCATGTAAATAACAATCAGTAGAGCCGACCTTCCCCTTATTCCCCCATTAAATGTCGTGCCCAGGTCCACCGCACCACACGTAGACAACTTTCGGACATCTTCCTAGTTATTCTTATTCTATGTCAGTTAAGGCCTCGTCTCCATTAATTATGACTCTTCGTTGCACCAGAATGTGATTATATGGCATCAGTAGTGAGTTTAGGACCTTTCCCATACCTCCTTCCATCTTCTTCCCCAACAATTACAACAACAACAGAGGAGATGGCGGCGGAGCGGGGGAGGATGCGTCCTCACACCGGCTCGATTAGCGCCATAGACCATGCGCTCCACGGGGTTACCACGAAGGGGCTCCTTGTCAGCTCCTCGTCAAGGGCGGAGCCTGGTAAACCCCCCGCACGCACCCAATGAGAAGCAACGTGCCGATTCCACGAGGCGGAGCTAACGAGCCGAGGGCGTGTCACTCCCCGCCGGATATACGCGGCCCCGCGCCGGATGTGACGAGAGATGCGCACCCAGCTTGGAGAAGGAAAGCCACCTGCGAGCGCTGAGTCAGATGCGCCCCCAGCTTGAGCAGACAAGACGCCATCCGAGCGCTGCGACCTCCCCGCATCTCTGGACCGGACCGAGTCGATTCTGACCTTTGAGCCCAGGTGCACCTGGAGCCATCGCTACCCGCCTGTCCTTTCCATCAATCCCCGTGTGAGTCAGCTTTGTCCCGTTTATCTGTCGTCTGTTGGGAATAATATAAGATTGTGTCTAAGTGCTTGTCTTTCTATGCTGTCCCTCTTGTAGTTGTAATCTAACCTTCCGCCTTAATATAACCTCCTCCGGAGGTCTTGAGAACTGAACCCCTGGTGTCGTATTGTGTTATTGTAATCCAGCCGGGTGTCTTCTTTTTCTTATTGAGCCAGCATCGCGCGACTTCGTCAACGTCGAGTATAGTCGGGTAATTTGTGCGGACACGACGGCCATTCCGCTCGGCCCACTTTAACATCAAAGTCGTGTCTGTAACAATTGGTCTCGAGGAGTGGAATTCGAACCCGGGACTAAATTTATTAGGCCCAAATTGGTAACAAGTAGAATCGATTCGGAGCGCGTTTCCCGCGCGAAATTATAACGGCGAAATTTGAATTTGTTTTACGAAAATAAAATAAAAAACCGAATTTTGAAAGTCGCGCTATGGCGGGTCAAGACAGCTGGGGTCCGGTAAAGGAGAGTGAGGTAGGGTCGATCCAGGACCAAATTGAGGGACAAGAGGAGAGCGAAGCAGTGAGGGCGGCAGGTTCGCAAAATAGCGCCGTCACGCACGAAGTAGCGGGCGCGCAAAAAGGCGCCTCGCACGAGCGTGCGGTAGCCGAGCCGGCTGTATCAGCGGGCTTTAACATGCAGCCGATTGACATGCAGGCCCTCATTGCGCAGTTACAGGCAGCTGTACAGATGAGTATGGGGAGCCAAATTGAGCGATTGGGTGAGCGGTTGGGGAACCGGATGGATGCTCAGGGTGAGCGATTGGAGGACCAAATGGGGGTAATGGGGAACCGGATGGATGCTCAGAGTGAGCAAATGAGGGTTGATAGTGGGCGATTAGAGTGCCAAATGAGGGGTACCGGTGAGGGATTAGAAAAGAAATTTGAGGAGTTAGACAACGGGATAAAAGAAGTAAAGAATGGGTTAACGGGGGTAGAAAACAGAATGGCCGCTCAAGAGAATCAGATAGAGGGAGTGAAACATGGGTTAACGGGGGTAGAAAACAGAATGGCTGCCCAGGAGAATCAGATAGAGGGAGTGAGAAATGGGTTAATAGGGTTAGAAAACAGTATGGAAGGCAAATTGAGGGACATGAGGGACCAAGCGGAAAGGGAAGTTAAACAAATGGAGCAGCAGATAGAGGGGGTCAGAATGGGGGTAGAAACGAAATTAGATGCTCACAGGGAGGAAATGGAGCAGATGAGGGTGGCATCTGGGCAGGAGATGCAAGTGATGGGAGAGGGGATCAGAAGAGGAGTGAGTGAGGAGGTCGGAGGAGTGCGCGAGGAGGTGAGGCACTGTGAGGAGCACATGGAAAAGGAGGTGAGAAAGGGGACTGTAAAGTTACAAGGGGGCATAGAGGACCTGACGCAGGAGGTGGAGCAGCTGACGGTGGGACAGACGGAGTTAGTGGAGCAGGTTCAAAGGAACACTACGGTATTAGGAGGGTTGAAAGCGACACAAAACGACATAAAAAACGACTTAATAGCGACAAAGAGGGAATGTCAGATGGTACGTGAGGGACTGACAACGAGGTTGGACGAGGTGATAGAGGTAATGGAGACGACGGACCGGCAGGTGAGGACGCACATGGAAACGGTCAAGGTAGCCTTAGAGGATGAGCTTGAGGAGACGTACCGGGGAATAAAAGAGGTGAAGCAGAAACTAGAAGAAGTGGAAGAAGGGATGAGCGAAATTAAGAAGCGACGGAGAGGGGATAAGAAAGAGATAAAGGAGGAAGTAAAAGAATTGGTCCAAAGCCTGTGTTCAAATCGTGATGATGTGCTCATTAACCGGATGAGGGATTCGCAGGTGATGGAGGAGAAGCGAAGAGAAAGAGGACCCGGTGTAAGTGGTGACCAATATGGTCGTGCGTATGATGCGCCAGGGGATTTAATAAGCTTGGGGGTCGAAATAGACCCGGGTGTTCGTGAGAGGCCACTGGTGAAGTGTGCGACAGGTCTGGTGTGCGAAAGAGGAGGTGTGCGAGAAAGTCCGACTCTGGGGTGTGTGAGGAAAAAGTGCGTGCCAAGGAGTAGTGAGGGTGCTGGCGAGAGTGAGTCGGTCGTAGCGCGTGTGCGAGGGAGCACATGGAAGCGCGGTGTGGTAAGTGTTACAGAGGGTGTGACGGGAGAGTGTGCGCAGGAGTGTGCGCGAGAAAGGTGTGTGACGGACAGGTGCATGAGGAAAGAGTGCGCTGTCAGAAGTAAGGAAGAGTGTCCACCTGTGGTGAGTGTTACAGAGGGTGTAACGGGAGAGTGTGCGCGAGAAAGGTGTGTAACGGACAGGGGCATGAGGAAAGAGTGCGCTGTCAAGAGTAAGGGTGAGTGCGCTGTCAAGAATGGTGGTGAGAGTAGTGAGAGTGACATGGAGCGTGAGTTAGTTGTGACAGGTGAGCGAGGATGTACACCTGGGATGGAAGGATGCACACCTGGAATGGTGGAGCGTGAGTGGGAATGCACGCTGGAGTTGGTGGTGAGGCACGTGGTTGGGTGTGCGAATGAGGGCACACCTGTGATTGTCACAGAGGAGGTGACCGCGGAGGGGGCGCGCAGCGGTGTATTGGTGAGGTGTGCGAGCAACGAATGTATGCCAAGGTGCTCGGTGGTCAGGTGTGTGACCAAGGCTGTGAGTGGAATGGGTGTACCTGGGTGTGTAAGGAAAGGTACGAGGAGCATGGGCACGGCTGGATGTGTGAGCAAGGAACGGGCTGCGGGGTGTAAGCGTCCAGGTGAAGCATCGACGTTACACGGGTTAGAGGTTAGAGCGACTTTTAGCCGAAGCAGGCCCTCGGTGCGTGCCGGGCCTCGCTTTGAACGGCCGCGTCCAGGCTCCACTAGGCGGAGCTGGCAGCCCGATAGAAAGGGTCGTCATGGCGACCACTTTTTGGTGAGACGTGCCGGCAGGTCGAGATCGGGGCATTGGATGGCTCCGTGCCGAGATGGTGCGTGGGATCTCGGCCCGGGTAAACCTCCTTCCCTGCACCGAATGCGGGACGCACCCAGCCGCTGGCACAGAACAACCAGCATTCATGGCTTGGCTTTACGAAGCCGGGCTTTGGACAGGAATTGGCGCACCGAGAGGTATTAGTGAGTCGACTGGGTGATGAGGTTAGTGTTTTAGACCCAAAATTAGAGAAAAACAAAATTTGATGATTGGCAAAGGATTGGCAGATGATGGGCAGTGATTGGCAAATTTTTGATTTGTTGAAATTTGATGTGCAAAATTGGTAGTGAGAGACCCCCGATGTGGTGGGATGGCATCCCTGCCACCCTGCCCAAGTGGGGGCAAAGGAGCTATAGCTTATGGGGTGTATGGCAGTGAAAACTAGCCCGGGGGGGTTAGGATATTGTGTGTAGGGATCTAGCGAAGATGACAGTAGGTAACGTTAAGGTTAGTTAGTGACTGATACCTGTAGTGGGGACGCAGGTAGATTAGTGTGGATTATAATGACGAGGGAGCGCAATAGTTAAAGGGACGACTGGGAAGCGCAAGTTTCAGAAGGGAGTAGTTAGCTGAGATGATGCTGTGTGTGTGAGGATTGAACAGGTGTGATTGCACAGGTGTGCAACTGGACAGGTGTGTGGAGTAGTGTATGAGTAGTGAGTGTTGTGGATCAGCGCGAATGCGCTTGGGGAGAGAAGGGTGCCGGTGGCACCAGGTGTGAGAGCACAGGTGTGCAGGTACAGGTGTGTGGAGAGAGTTGGAGTAAGTGGTACGGAGTGGTGTGCATGGTGCGAAGGTGTGGATGGGGGAAGAGTAGACCCCTTTCACGAGTACCCGGGGCGGGTAGTGTAAGTGTTAGGTAGAGGGTGCAGGTAAATTGTGGTTGGATATTGGCATCTGTGGTGCGGTTGCAGAATGGTGTTGTGAATGGGTGCATTAGTGTTGTGGAAATGGCTGGGCGTGTAGCCTGTTAGTGTGTGTAGTTGGTTGGGCACTCCACCACTGTGAGGATGTCGGCCAGGTGAGGCCGCAGGTGGGCTCTGGGAGCCGGTAGAGTTGTGGATGGGGCCCGAGGATCCGGAGGATGGACCCGGGTAGCCCAGTGCCAGAGAGGGCACGGAGTGGGGAGAGCGCCAGAGGGCCTTCCCCTGGTAGTTAGGTTAGGGTAAGGAGCAGGTAAGCTCGGAGGCAACTGCAGTGGTGGAGGTGTGCAGGTGGGTAGACCCACTGGGAGAGGTACACGTCGCAGCCCAGAAATTGTACGAGGGCACCGGGAGATGAATCGGGGGAGTGAGACCCCAAATTGAAGAGCACCACAGTTTGGCCAATGGGAATTGGTTTTTAGAACCCATAGTGTAAGAGGGCCAATGGTTTGGCCGGAGAAAGACCCCGGGTAGTGTAAAGTTGTTAAAGTCATTTAGGAGATCGTTAGGATTGATGAACCTGTCGCACCATACGCAGCCACTTACCTGTGGTGATGATGATGACTCCACACCTGTGTTTTCTTTGTTTTGTTGCAGGAAATGAAATTGCTGTGGATTTGTGAGACGCATCACGACGTGGATGAGACATTGGGGTGATTCCATCTCTCCCTCCCTAGGAGGGACTGATGATGAATTGGTGATGGCAAATTATGATGTTGAGTTGGAGATGGCAAATTTTGATGAAAGTTGAAAATGGCAGATTTGATTGGTTAGGAGGGAGAGAAGACGAATTTGGTTTATGGGAGGAACGGGGAAGACAGTAGGGATGTTTGTTGATTTGTAAAGTAGATGTTTATGGGTAGTGTTGTGTTTTGTGGATACAGTAAGGGGTAAGGGAGGGGCCATGTAGGTTACCTGGTGGGGGGGGGGCGTACGATAGGAACGTACCTGTCTCACCTGGTTCCCATGTGCCCCCAGTGTGCATCACCTTACATTGCGTGCACTTTTGCGCCCTTACCACCTTACTCACTTGTTTCTTCTTTTGTCTCCCACCTCCGAGGATCTGGCTTTGGGGTAGAGAGAGAGGAGAGAGAGGTGCTGGCTGCGCAGTTGTGGGCCTGCACTTTCGCTGTTTGCTGCCGGGATCGATACACCCTATGGACCGCAATGTTTGTGGCCACCCACAATGGACCGCAGTTCGTTTGCGGCCAAGCACCACCCGGGGATGGACCTATGGGTCAACGTGGCACCTATGCCATACAGGTGAACCACTAATAGTTAACACCACCAAGTGCACCACAAGAAGAGCAAGAGACACCTGCAGGGTTAGGGGTTGTCGAATTTATTTTTATTCCAATGAACAATGGTGACTGCACCGATTGGTGGTGGGGTGGTGCTGTTGATGCTCGGGAAGGGTGCTCTGCACGTTATTAAAGGCCGTCGGCCACAGAGCACTCGTGGGTTGGTGTATCGATGTTGGCAAGCGCGCTCTCTCTATGCATAACATCTGCATGTGTTCCTCCAAAAACAGGTCCTGGATCGTAGTGTAAATAGCAGCGTAGTCTTGTAAATAATGCTCCCTACCGGCTGTATGTTTAGTTTGAGAATTCTTTCCGGATTCGGTTATCCTGTGGGTGTGTTTCTGTGAGGAGAAGGGTGCAACGTCGCAGGGGGACATATTTACTCATTTGTGAATATCTGTAAAACTGTCGCACTCAGGGTAGAGTTAATAGTAGAGGGAACTACATTGCGTGCCACACTAAAGTAGGTAAAAATTTATCGGGTCGGGACGCCCCGAGGGTAGAGAAGGGTGCAATGTTGCGAATATGGAATTTGGCCTCCATATCCGCTTGTAAATATTCCCCTATTTTCTCCAATACTCCCCAACTTTCCCCGATCCCCCATTCCCTAGTCCCATTGCATGTAAATAACAATCAGTAGAGCCGACCTTCCCCTTATTCCCCCATTAAATGTCGTGCCCAGGTCCACCGCACCACACGTAGACAACTTTCGGACATCTTCCTAGTTATTCTTATTCTATGTCAGTTAAGGCCTCGTCTCCATTAATTATGACTCTTCGTTGCACCAGAATGTGATTATATGGCATCAGTAGTGAGTTTAGGACCTTTCCCATACCTCCTTCCATCTTCTTCCCCAACAATTACAACAACAACAGAGGAGATGGCGGCGGAGCGGGGGAGGATGCGTCCTCACACCGGCTCGATTAGCGCCATAGACCATGCGCTCCACGGGGTTACCACGAAGGGGCTCCTTGTCAGCTCCTCGTCAAGGGCGGAGCCTGGTAAACCCCCCGCACGCACCCAATGAGAAGCAACGTGCCGATTCCACGAGGCGGAGCTAACGAGCCGAGGGCGTGTCACTCCCCGCCGGATATACGCGGCCCCGCGCCGGATGTGACGAGAGATGCGCACCCAGCTTGGAGAAGGAAAGCCACCTGCGAGCGCTGAGTCAGATGCGCCCCCAGCTTGAGCAGACAAGACGCCATCCGAGCGCTGCGACCTCCCCGCATCTCTGGACCGGACCGAGTCGATTCTGACCTTTGAGCCCAGGTGCACCTGGAGCCATCGCTACCCGCCTGTCCTTTCCATCAATCCCCGTGTGAGTCAGCTTTGTCCCGTTTATCTGTCGTCTGTTGGGAATAATATAAGATTGTGTCTAAGTGCTTGTCTTTCTATGCTGTCCCTCTTGTAGTTGTAATCTAACCTTCCGCCTTAATATAACCTCCTCCGGAGGTCTTGAGAACTGAACCCCTGGTGTCGTATTGTGTTATTGTAATCCAGCCGGGTGTCTTCTTTTTCTTATTGAGCCAGCATCGCGCGACTTCGTCAACGTCGAGTATAGTCGGGTAATTTGTGCGGACACGACGGCCATTCCGCTCGGCCCACTTTAACATCAAAGTCGTGTCTGTAACAATATATATATGTCTATATATATATATATATATGTCTATATATATATATATATATATATATATATATATATATATATATATATATATATATATATATATATATATATATATATATATATATATATATATATATATATATATATATATATATATATATATATATATATATATATATATATATATATATATATATATATATATATATATATATATCTATATATATCTATATATATATATCTATATATATATATATCTATATATATATATCTATATATATATCTATATATATATCTATATATATATCTATATATATATATATATATATATATATATATATATATATATATATATATATATATATATATATATATATATATATATATATATATATATATATATATATATATATATGTATATATATATATATGTATATATATTGGTGTCGAGGAGTGGAATTCGAACCCGGGACTAAATTTATTAGGCCCAAATTTGTAGTAGAATCGATTCGGAGCGCGTTTCCCGCGCGTTATTAGGCCCAAATTTGTAGTAGAATCGATTCGGAGCGCGTTTCCCGCGCGTTATTAGGCCCAAATTTGTAGTAGAATCGATTCGGAGCGCGTTTCCCGCGCGTTATTAGGCCCAAATTTGTAGTAGAATCGATTCGGAGCGCGTTTCCCGCGCGTTAGTAGGCCCAAATTTGTAGTAGAATCGATTCGGAGCGCGTTTCCCGCGCGTTGTTAGGCCCAAACTTTGGGAGGTAGAATCGATCCGGAGCGCGTTTACTGCGCTCGACGAAATTATAACGGCGAAATTTGATTTTGTTATACGGAAATAAAAACCCGAATTTTGAAAGTCGCGCTATGGCAGACCAAGACAGCTGGGGTCCGGTAGTGGAGAGTGAGGCAGGGTCGGTCCAGGACCAAATTGAGGGACATGAGGGACAGGAGGAGAGCGAAGCAGCGAGGGTAGCAGACGCACAAAATAGCGTCATTGTGCCCGACATTGCGGGAGCGCAAAATGGCGCCTCGCTGGTCACCGCGCCCGCGACCGTGGCAGCGCCCCTGGTGGATCCGAACCTTTTTATGTTGCAAATGGGGGCCCTTATGGAGAGGCTAGAAGCAAAAATGGGGGTAATGAATAACAAAATGGGGGTAATGGGAAACCAAATGGGGGTAATGGGAAACTAAATGGGGGTAATGAGGGACGAAGCGAGGGGTACCGGTGAGAAGTTAGACAATAATTTTGAGGGGTTAGACAACGGGATAAAAGAGGTGAGAAATGGGTTAATGGGGGTAGAAAACAGAATGGCCGCTCAAGAGAATCAGATAGAGGGAGTGAAACATGGGTTAATGGGGGTAGAAAACAGAATGGCTGCCCAGGAGAATCAGATAGAGGGAGTGAGAAATGGGTTAATAGGGTTAGAAAACAGTATGGAAGGCAAATTGAGGGACATGAGGGACCAAGCGGAAAGGGAAGTTAAACAAATGGAGCAGCAGATAGAGGGGGTCAGAATGGGGGTAGAAACCAAACTGGATGCTCACAGGGAGGAAATGGAGCAGATGAGGGTGGCATCTGGGCAGGAGATGCAAGTGATGGGAGAGGAGATCAGAAGAGGAGTGAGTGAGGAGGTCGGAGGAGTGCGCGAGGAGGTGAGGCACTGTAAGGAGCACATGGAGAAGGAGGTGAGAAAGGGGACTGTAAAGTTACAAGGGGGCATAGAGGACCTGACGCAGGAGGTGGAGCAGCTGACGGTGGGACAGACGGAGTTAGTGGAGCAGGTTCAAAGGAACACTGCGGTATTAGGAGGTTTAAAAGTGACACAGAAAGAACTAAAAGATGACTTGGTAGCGACGAAGAGGGAATGTCAGATGGTACGTGAGGGACTGACAACGAGGCTGGACGAGGTGGTAGAGGTAATGGAGACGAAGGACCGGCAGGTGAGGACGCACCTGGAAACGGTCAAGGTAGCCTTAGAGGATGAGCTTGAGGAGACATACCGGGGAATAAAAGAGGTGAAGCAGAAACTAGAAGAAGTGGAAGAAGGGATGAGCGAAATTAAGAAGCGACGGAGAGGGGATGAGAAAGAGATAAAAGAGGAGATAAAAGAATTGGTCCAAAGTCTGTGTTTGGATCGTGATGATGTGCTCATTAACCGGATGAGGGATTCGCAGGTGATGGAGGAGAAGCGAAGAGGAAGAAGACCCGGTGTAAGTGGTGACCAATATGGTCGTGCGTATGATGCGCCAGGGGATTTAAGAAGCTTGGGGGTCGAGATGGACCCGGGTGTTCGTGAGAGGCCGTGGGTGAAGTGTGCGACAGGTCTGGTGTGCGAAAAAGGAGGTGTGCAAGAAAGTCCGACTCTGGGGTGTGTGAGGAAAAAGTGTGTGCCAAGGAGTGAGGGTGCTGGCGAGAGTGAGTCGGTCGTAGCGCGTGTGCGAGGGAGCACGTGGAAGCGCGGTGTGGTGAGTGTTACAGAGGGTGTGACGGGAGAGTGTGCGCGAGAAAGGTGTGTGACGGACAGGTGCATGGGGAAAGAGTGCGCTGTCAAAGGCAAGGAAGAATGCACACCTGTGGTGAGTGTTACAGAGGGTGTAACGGGAGAGTGTGCGCAAGAGTGTGCGCGAGAAAGGTGTGTGACGGACAGGTGCATGAGGAAAGAGAGTGCTGTCAAGAGTAAGGGTGAGTGCGCTGTCAAGAATGGAGGTGAGAGTATTGAGAGTGAGTTGGTTGTGACAGGTGAGCGAGGATGTACACCTGGGATGGAAGGATGCACACCTGGAATGGTAGAGCGTGAGTGGGAATGCACGCTGGAGTTGGTGGTGAGGCACGTGGTTGGGTGTGCGAATGAGAGCACACCTGTGGTTGTCACAGAGGAGGTGACAGAGGAGGGGGCGCGAAGAGGTGTTTTGGTGAGGTGTGCTACGAACGAATGTGTGCCAAAGTGTTCGGTGGTCAGGTGTGTGACCAAGGCTGTGAGTGGAATGGGTGTACCTGGGTGTGTAAGGAAAGGTACGAGGAGCATGGGCACGGCTGGATGTGTGAGCAAGGAACGGGCTGCGGGGTGTAAGCGTCCAGGTGAAGCATCGACGTTAGACGGGGTAGAGTTTAGAACGACTTATAGCCGAAGCGGGCCCTCGGTGCGTGCCGGGCCTCGCTTTGAACGGCCGCGTCCGTGCTCCACTAGGCGGAGCGGGCAGCCCGATAGAAAGGGTCGTCATGGCGACCACTTTTTGTTGAGGCAGTCCGGCAGGTCGAGATCGGGACATTGGATGGCTCCACGCCGAGATGGTGCGTGGGATCTCGGCCCGGGTAAGCCCCCGTCCCTGCACCGAGTGCCGGACGCATCCAGCCGCTGGCACAGAACAACCCGCATTCATGGCTTGGCTTTACGAAGCCGGGCTTTGGACAGGAATTGGCGCACCGAGAGGCATTAGTGAGTAGACTGGGTGATGAGGTTAGTGTTGTGGACCCAAAATTAGAGAAAAACAAAATTTGATGATTGGCAAGGGATTGGCAGTAGTGATTGGCAGATGATGGGTAGTGATTGGCAAATTTTTAATTTGTTGAAATTTGATGTGCAAAATTGGTAGTGAGAGACCCCCGATGTGGTGGGATGGCAAATCCACCATCCTTCCCATGTGGGGGCAAAGGAGCACTAGATTATGGGGTGTATGGCAGTGAAAACTAGCCCGGGTGGGTTAGGTTATATTGTAGGGATCTAGAAAGATGACATTAGGTGACGTTAAGTTTAGTTAGTGACTGATACCTGTAGTGGGGACGCAGGTAGATTAGTATGGATGATAATGACGTGGGAGCGCAATAGTTTAAAGGGACGACTGGGAAGCGCAAGTTTCAGAGGGGAGTAGTTAGCGGAGATGATGCCGTGTGTGTGAGAATTGAACAGGTGTGATTGCACAGGTGTGTAACTGGACAGGTGTGTGGAGCAGTGTATGAGTAGTGAGTGTGTGGATCAGCGCGAATGCGCTTGGGGAGGGAAGGGTGCAGGTGGCACCAGGTGTGAGAGCACAGGTGTGTGGAGAGAGTTGGGGTAAGTGGTACGGAGTGGTGTGCATGGTGCGAAGGAGTGAATGGGGGAAGAGTGGACCCCCATCACGGATACCCGGGGCGGGTAGTGTAAGTGTTAGGTAGAGGGTACAGGTAAATTGTGGTTGGATATTGGCATCTGTGGTGCGGTTGCAGAATGGTGTTGTGAATGGGTGCATTAGTGTTGTGGAAATGGCTGGGTGTGTAGCCTGTTAGTGTGTGTAGTTGGTTGGGCACTCCACCACTGTGAGGATGTCGGCCAGGTGAGGCCGCAGGTGGGCTCTGGGAGCCGGTAGTTGTGAGTGGGTGCCTGAGGATCCCGGGTGTGGATCGGGCAGCCCAGTGCCAGAGAGGGCACCGAGTGGGGAGAGCGCCAGAGGGCCTTCCCCAGGTAGTTAGGTTAGGGTAAGGAGCAGGTAAGCTCGGAGGCAACTGCAGTGGTGGAGGTGTGCAGGTGGGTAGACCCGCTGGGAGAGGTACACGCCACAGCCCAGAAATTGTGCGAGGGCACCGGGAGATGAATCGGGGGAGTGAGACCCCAAATTGAAAAGCACCACCGTTTGGCCAATGGGAATTGGTTTTTAGAACCCATAGTGTAAGAGGGCCAATGGTTTGGCCGGAGAAAGACCCCGGGTAGTGTAAAGTTGTTAAAGTCATTTAGGAAATAGTTAGGATTGATGAACCTGTCGCACCATACGCAGCCGCTTACCTGTGGTGATGATGATGACTCCACACCTGTGTTTTCTTTGTTTTGTTGCAGGAAATGAGATTGCTGTGTGGATTGGTGAGACGCATCACGACGTGGATGAGACATTGGGGTGATTCCATCTCTCCCTCCCTAGGAGGGACTGATGATGAATTGGTAATGGCAAATTATGATGTTGAGTTGGAGATGGCAAATTTTGATGAAAGTTGAAAATGGCAAATTTGATTGGTTAGGAGGGAGAGAAGACGAATTTGGTTTATGTTGCCGGGCGGGGGAAGGGAGACCCGTACATTCCCAACCCGTACATTCGCCCTCTCGACTCAAGCTCACTCGGACAAAAGCCTCGCACAAATTACACCGTGAAGGCCCAATGGTCATGTCTATGCCAGAAATCAAGTACGTGAGCGAGTCGGGCGCACTGAATTGAAAATATATAGAACGCTCATACTCCGTGAAAAGTGAAGCCGCCGTGTCGCCATCTTGGTTAGCACGACTCGACCAACTCGCTTCGCGGATCTTGTTTGTTTTGAACGTGTGAATTACGTGCGAACGCGTAACTGTGAGTTTATGGCGGCAAGGAGCATCACGTGATCGCTCTGAGCGAATCAGCGCGCTGCTCTGCCACCTGATCAGATTCCGTGTATAATATTCCTCGCTGAAATGCGCTGAGGTAAATATGAATAAAAAATATGGATCTCGTAAAGATGAAAGAAAAAAAAACCTATGTGGTGTGAATGGCAATGTTCCTCACTGAAATGTAAAAAAACGCAATCGCTTTTCGCTCTGAAATACGTGCGAACGCGTAACTGAGTTAATGGCGGCAAGGAACATCACGTGATCGCTCTGAGCGAATCAGCGCGCTGCTCTGCCACCGGTCAGATTCCGTGCATAATATTCCTCGCTGAAATGCGCTGAGGTAAAAATATGGTAAATAAAATATGATGAAATAAATTTTTTTAGGTCGGCCATGTTCTTCCCAGGCTCAATGGCCATGTCTATGCCAAATATCAAGCACGTGAGCCTCTCCGTTTAGGAGTCTATCGGTAACATTACACACACACAAACTGTGTTTTATATATACATATATATATATATATATCTATATCTATATCTATATCTATACATATATATATATATATATATATATATATATATACTGTATATATATATATATATATACATATATATATATATATATATATATATATATACATATATATATATATATATACATATATACAGTGGTACCTCGGCTTACGAGTTTAATCCGTTCCGTGACGGAGCTCGTAAGCCAAATCGCTCGTAAGTCAAAGCAAATTTTCCCATTCAAATGCATTGAAATGCTATTAATCCGTTCCAGCCTCAAAAAAAAAACACCAATTTTTTTTGTTAGGTGCTTTTAAATAACAAAAATGTACTTTATAAATAACAAATAATGTATAAACAAGCACGACCTCGTATATACTGTACATAATACAAGAGAATGTAAAGAAATAAACTGGACCTCTATCCATGAAGATATGGAGAAGTTGTTGTTTGTGTGGTTGAAGGAGAAGCAGCTCGCAGGAGATACCGTGACCGAGAGCATCATGTGTTTGAAAAGATTGAAACTCGGATATCGAGCACAGACCACGAGGTGTTTTTTCTTTTTTCTTAATCTCGGTTTCAGTGAACTTTTGCTCTGTGCTCACGTGTACTGTACCTGTACCTGTAATGGTACGTCAGAGGATGGCACCTGTTGTCATCATATTAAGTGCAAGATGTTCTGCATCGTAAGTTGGTACACCGTGGTCTTTCGGCGGTGTTTAAGCCGGCCGTCTTGGCTTCTGTCACCATTGGCATTGAGTCTTTCGATGTAGGTAGGTCGTTGTGTGCCGGTGCCTTGGCCGAATTCCTTCATTGCTGCATTGTTAGCTCACCTGGTTTTTTATACCACATCTTTGGTTATCGGACCAGCGAATGACGTCATCTCCAAAGTATGGCTTATTCTCACTTGTCTTGGACGATCTTCTACTTCTAGCCTTCCACCGTGCATTTGGTGTCCACTGTACTTACTGTACAGTGCCTGGTAAAATTGATGTAATGGGTTTTTGACCATGAACCGTCATGAACCGTCAACGCCATGAACCGCTAACACTCAAAAGCCCATTTATCGCGCCTTATAAAGCAAAACGCAAACCGAAAGCCATGCCTCTCAAGCGAGGCGTGCTTCCGTGGTCACGTGATCCACAGGTGTAGCTCATTATACCCGCACGCGCGACACGCTTTGGCGGTCACGTGACCAGCCACTCTGGAGGCGGGGATCCCCGCCGATGACGTCACCGGCTGGAGCAAGGAGATTCCTCGCTAATGTATTTCGACGATTGCGTGTTTTATATCCAAGCAGAGATGCTTTCACGGCAAGATAACCACGTGACCGGACCGGAACCGACCGTGACCGGAACTAAGGGGACGACCGGAAAATTCAAAAAAATAAATTTTTTGAGCTCGTACATCGGATCTCGGCTCGTATCCCAAAGCAACAAACCGCCCGAGCGACGGCTCGTATCCCGAAAAACTCGTACGTTGGGGCACTCGTAAGCCGAGGTACCACTGTATATATATACACATATATATATATATACACATATATATATATATATATATATATATATATATATATATATATATATATATATATATATATATATATATATATATATATATATATATGAATGATCGTTTTAAGGCCATTTTTCCCCGCTAGAGAGGGGGGTTAGCCTTGCGGGCCCCGTGACAATCATGGTTCCCTGTTTGAGGCAATGTTTTTATGGCCGGATGCCCTTCCTGATGCCAACCCTTGGTCACGCTCTTACGATGCGCAGGGATACAGTGTGCCCATTCTGAATCGGGGTACACACCGTGATCATTCATCCCAGCAAGCTGGTACTCAATTTGCCGACCTCGGAAGGATGACAGGCTGAGTCAACCCCCCCTGGCGTTAATTCAGCGATCGACCGGGATTCGAACCCAGGATGCTCGGATCCCAAGCCGGCACCCTAACCGCTAAGCCAACGCCAGGTCTATATATATCTATATATACACAAAGAATTAAGTTAAGCACCCCTACACAACGAATTAAGGTAAGCACCCCCTAATATATAGTCTTTGTGTATATGTATACATTGGCATATATTCTAAGGTATGTGAGATCAAATAATGATTGGTATGACATTAGCAATTATCCATTGATGAAATTGAGTGATCAAAGTGAAAAAAAGTGATTGGTTGAGTCAGTGATCCGATCACGTGGGTCCTACACACGTTATTGACGCAAAGATCGCTAGAGGTCTTCTCAGAACAATGACTGTACGTTAGAAAACATAAACGTCATCCACACTGTCCGTGATGGACCTATAGCTCCATACTTAAATTGAGGTGAAAATATGCCTAAAATTCCCAAAAAATTTCACCTTAAATTATTCAGAATAAAATATTGAAAACGGCATGATTGTTGTGTTTTTATGTGACCATAATATCACTTCTCCAGAAAATATAGCAATATCATGGGTATATTACACTGTTTTGACGACAACAAACTTGTAATGTGCGAGGTTGTAAACAAACGTGGGGGGTGCTTAACTTAATTCTTTGTGTATATATCTATATATATCTATATATATATCTATATATACAGTATATCTATATATATATATATATCTATATATATATATATATATATATCTATATATATATATATCTATATATATATATATATATACAGTGAAACCTTGACTTACGAGTTTAATTCGTTCTGTGACCGAGCTCGTAACTCAATTTGCTCGTTTCTCAAATTAAATTTCCCCATTAAAATGAATTGAAATGCTATTAATCCGTTCCAGCCCCCCAAAAACCACACCAATTTTTTTTGAAATACATATATAAAAATATCTCGCGCTTTATATTTCACCTGTATGCAGCATACAAGTTGGCAGGATGGCCTGGACTGGAGGTACGCACACTTGACTCTAAACTGTCCAGCCTGGGTTTGAATCCCGACCCAGCTATAACCTGTCATGTCGGTGTTTCACAGGCAGGGTGATTCATCAATGTGTGTACCGCTAAACTGGGCGCCCCGTTTGCATCCCATTAGTTGTTGGATGTTAAGGATCTCACCGTGTCTTCCACAAAGAGAAGGCGAGCTATCGCCGGCACTCTGAACAAGTTGTGGCCTGGCATGCTCTTCTCCTCTGCCGTTGAATACGTCCTCCTCGGCATCTTTTTCCAGAAGAGCCCTGTCTCGTCACAGTTGAAGATTTGCTGGGGGATGTATCCTTCGGCTTCTATCAGTTCGGCAAAAGTTATAATAAAATCTTCAGCTGCCTTCACATCCGAGCTTGCTGCCTCACCATGCCTGACGACGGAGTGAATGCCGGTCCTCTTCTTAAAATTATCAAACCATCCCCGACTGGCTTTGAATGACTCTTCCGATGCCTCGTCCGTTGATGTTCCCGCCGTCTGCTGCACCAAATCCCCGTAAATGTCTCGTGCCTTCTCACAGATGATGCTCTCGGTCACGGTATCTCCTGCGAGCTGCTTCTCCGTCAACCACACAAACAACAACTTCTCCATCTCTTCATGGACAGAGGTCCGGAGCTTTGAAATAATCTTAACGCCCTTGGCTGGCGTTATAGCCTTTATCGACTCCTTCTGCTTCAAAATCGTACATATCGTAGAAGTACTACGATCGTACTGCCTCGCCAAGTCGACAACACGCACACCTCGCTCATGTTTTTCGACGATTACATGTTTTATATCCAAGCTCGCTCGCTCGTAACTCAGATCTCGGCTCGCATCACAAAGCAAAAAATCGATCGAGCGACAGCTCGTATCTCGGAAAACTCGTAAGTTGGTGCACTCGTAAGTCAAGGTTTCACTGTGTATATGTGTGTATATATATATATATATATATATATATATATATATATATATATATATATATATATATATATATATATATATTGTGAGAAACCCCCGGTGAAACCACCTGTTCTCACCCAGTTTGGTGCCCCGCCCACCGCGTGACGTGACCTCCCTGGAGCCTCACGCGATTGGGAGGCGATTCAGCACGTGATTGGTGGAGGGTCAGAGAGCGCGGCCGCCATCTTGTGCAACGCACGCGGCTCGAAGGCTCCGAGTGGGAAAGATAAAAAGGGCTTTCCTTGAATCCTCACGACAGCCGAGTTGGGCTGGTCGATTACCGTTCTGTATTTTACGAGCGAGTAACTCCGGAAGAGAACGAGTGAATCCCGGATCTCGTAGATTGGACCCGCGAGGGATTCCCGGCTTCGTGTTGGAGCTACTGGCCGACCGTTCCTGCCGGCCTTGTGCGGTATTCCATCCTGTTACCCTCCGAGTCCCGGAGGTCGTCGATTGGAACCGCGAGTGATTGCCTGCTTCGTGTTGGAGCTACTGGCCGACCGTTCCTGCCGGCCTTGTGCGGTATTCCATCCTGTTACCCTCCGAGTCCCGGAGGTCGTCGATTGGAACCGCGAGAGATATTACCTGCGTCCTGGTTGGAGCCCCTGGTGCCGACCGTTCCTGCAGGCTGTGTGCAGTGTATTCAATTCTGTTACCATTTATAGTTTTGTGATCGAGCCAATAAATAATCGTGCCTTACCCCTAGAAGGCCGATTAAAACACAATTGTGTTTATTGCGTCTCTTTTGGTTCACTACGTGGATTACTTGAAGCCCGGACATTTACGTCCGTATTCCGTGCTGGGATACATTCCACAGACGGGATCGCGACAAATGGGTTGCTCGTCCTAGGATCATTCAAGTAAGAGCCATTCGATTGAGACGGGAATTCTGCAGTGGACGACATCTTCTGGCATCTGTTCATCGCCTTCTCACCAGCGGACGCCGTCTGGGAGGAACTTTCTCGCCGTAGGACGCTGTCTTGGGCAGAGAAGTGAATAGCCTCGGATCCCTCCAAACAACCGACAAAGAATAAGCGAATAGCCTCGGATCCCTCCAAACAACCGAAAAAAAAAAAAAAACGTGAGTATTTGTACGTGGTATTTTTCTCATTGGCAATTTGATGTGCGGGTGATATTGCGTAGTTGTGTCGTATTTCCCCAACAGAGCGTTGTGTTTGAGCGTTGTGTTTGAGGTTGTGTTTTGTGCCTGGTCGTATGATAACTCGTAGCCAAGCTATGTCGACCAGGGAAGTGAGAGTTCAACCTGATCATGTTGACAGTCACGTGGGTGGCGAGGTGAGCGACGCAAGCAGCCTTGACCCGGGCACTCAACCCGAGATGTTAGGAAGCGATCCCATCATGACTAAATGCATGCGTTCGCCCTTCTGGACCGGGCTGACTCCGGTTCAACAACTTGACATGTATAACAGGGAGAATGACAGGGCAGAGGCAGAGCGTGCGGCAGCAGCAGAGAGAGAGCGTGCAGCAGCAGAGAGAGAGCATGCGGCAGCAGAGGGAGAGCGTGCGGCAGCAGCAGAGAGAGAGCGTGCAGCAGCAGAGGGAGAGCGTGCGGCAGCAGAGAGAGAGCATGCGGCAGCAGAGAGAGAGCGTGCGGCAGCAGCAGAGGGAGAGCGTGCGGCAGCAGCGAGAGAGCATGCGGCAGCAGAAGCTGAACGCGTCAGAGAGCATGAGTTGCGAATGTTGACTGAACGACTGCGGGCAGAGGGGTCTGCTGCAAGAGTCCCGGAAACTGTTCATGTTCGTTTGCCGGACTGGACGGGAGACACGAAGCCAGAAGCGTATCTGGAGATGGCGGAGAAGTTGTTGGCTGCCGGTGGCATTGATGAGAGCTTGTGGGTCGGCCATCTTGTGAGCCATCTATCTGAGAAGGCGAGGGAGGTATATGCGAGGATGGCAACCGAGGACGCAAACAAATACAGGGCATTGAAGGCCGAGATTTTGAATGCCTATGCGGTGTCCGCATGTATTTATAGGAGAAATTTTTTCAGCTGGACTCGTGAGTCCAGTCAAACCTATGAGGAACATTCGCGGGCCTTGTTGGAACAGCTGCAGAGATGGTTCAAGGGGAGCAAGGTGGAGTTACCTCAAGCGGTTGCGGAACTCCTGGTGCGTTACCGTATCGATCAACAGCTTCCGCCTGACTTAGCATTGTTTCTTGTCGACAAAGACACTGTTTCCTTGGCAGACTGCGTCAACCTTATTGATAAACATGTTTTGGCGTGCAAAATGCTGCAAGTCACGCAGTCGCGTCGTAAGACGGAGGATCATGCGATCAAGCCCGCCCCCCGTCTGCCCGGCGGCTGGATCGAGGGGAAGGGTTCTCCGATGACCTCCACTGGTGGCGGTCGCGAGCCGCAGACCAGGGCAGGGCCCTGGTGCGATTTCTGCAAACGCGTGGGGCACGGTGAAAACCGCTGCTTCTCTAATCCCGCCAGTCCGGCCTACCGAGGCAACCCTCCTGTTAAGTCGGAGGGAGATCAGTGGAACTCATCCGCCGGGCCCTCGCACACGACGGTGGCATCGGTGACCGAGGTCACTGCCACCGAGGCTAATTCCATTCATCCACTGCATCAGGATTATTCAGGGACAGCCTTAGTGGGTGGCCCTGATTCGATGCTGAAGTTTGAGGCCAAATACCTTCGGGATACTGGGGCGACACGGTGTGTTCTCCGGGCGGGGGTAGTTCCGGCCTCTCAGATGCGTTATACCGGCGAGTATACCCTCCTTCGGGGCATTGACCGGGTTCTTGGCCGGTATCCCCTTGCCCTCCTCGAGGTCCGGAGTGACATTTTTAAGGGTCCAGTGACCTGTGTGGTAGTACCCTACTACCCGATACCCGGGGTCTCCTTGCTGATTGGCAATGATGCCATGGCCAGGGAGGAGTCATTGACTCTGACCTGTGGGGGGGTCACTAGATCCCAGAGTAAACAGGCGGAGAGAGTGGCGGAGTCAGACATATCTTCACTCTGGCCCGAGGAGCCTAGCGCCTCGACTCCAGTTTCCGACGGTGACGTTGCGTCAGCTGAAGTCCACCCGAGCCTCCCGTCAAGCCAACCTCAGGTGCCGTGCTCCTCAGGGACCGCTCCCTCCATGTCGCGATTCAGCAGGAACGCTAATGCTAAGGTATATGTGGGGAACCTGGGCAATGGAGCAGCGAGAGCCGAGCTAGGGAGGGTCTTCGAGCATTACGGACCACTCCGCAACGTATGGGTTGCTCGGAACCCACCTGGATTTGCAGTTGTTGAGTTTGAAGATCCACGAGATGCTGAAGATTCGGTCAGAGCCCTTGATGGAAGGTTAATTTGCGGATCGCGTGTGTGCGTCGAGATGTCGAATGGCATGTCGCGGCGGCCTCGTTTCAGACGCCCTTTGGTCCGCAGGCCGTTTGACCCGAACGATCGATGTTACCAGTGCGGTGAAAGGGGTCATTACGCATATGACTGTCGTTCTCGACACCGGAGGAGTACCCGCCGCTCTAGGTCTCGGTCCGTTTCCCTCCTGTAAATGTTTCCCCACCTTGAGTTTGGCCCCCTCGCTTCTCTATTGTGCTTTGTGTGAAGTGTAACTCTTGTGGGGTAGATGTTAATGGGGTGTATGGTGTTTAATATTGTGTGTGGAAAAAAAAAAAAAAACTTGTTCATTGTTAACCTGCCTGTTAACGCCTGTTTACCCTGTTAACGCCTGTTAACCTGTTGCCTGTTAATTGCCTGTTGCGTTAATAAGTGCGCTATTGTGTTGCGCTATTGCGTTGCGTTGTATTGTTGCGTTGTTGCGTTATTGTCGTTAATAAGTGTTAATAATTGTTAATTGCGTTAATTGCCTGTTAGCGATTACCGCCATCATCTTGCCATGTGATTTGCACCTACTACAAATACTGGTTTTAAAAACGCCGTCTATTCGACGGGGTTTTTACTTAGGGGGGGAGGACTGTGAGAAACCCCCGGTGAAACCACCTGTTCTCACCCAGTTTGGTGCCCCGCCCACCGCGTGACGTGACCTCCCTGGAGCCTCACGCGATTGGGAGGCGATTCAGCACGTGATTGGTGGAGGGTCAGAGAGCGCGGCCGCCATCTTGTGCAACGCACGCGGCTCGAAGGCTCCGAGTGGGAAAGATAAAAAGGGCTTTCCTTGAATCCTCACGACAGCCGAGTTGGGCTGGTCGATTACCGTTCTGTATTTTACGAGCGAGTAACTCCGGAAGAGAACGAGTGAATCCCGGATCTCGTAGATTGGACCCGCGAGGGATTCCCGGCTTCGTGTTGGAGCTACTGGCCGACCGTTCCTGCCGGCCTTGTGCGGTATTCCATCCTGTTACCCTCCGAGTCCCGGAGGTCGTCGATTGGAACCGCGAGTGATTGCCTGCTTCGTGTTGGAGCTACTGGCCGACCGTTCCTGCCGGCCTTGTGCGGTATTCCATCCTGTTACCCTCCGAGTCCCGGAGGTCGTCGATTGGAACCGCGAGAGATATTACCTGCGTCCTGGTTGGAGCCCCTGGTGCCGACCGTTCCTGCAGGCTGTGTGCAGTGTATTCAATTCTGTTACCATTTATAGTTTTGTGATCGAGCCAATAAATAATCGTGCCTTACCCCTAGAAGGCCGATTAAAACACAATTGTGTTTATTGCGTCTCTTTTGGTTCACTACGTGGATTACTTGAAGCCCGGACATTTACGTCCGTATTCCGTGCTGGGATACATTCCACAGACGGGATCGCGACAATATATATATATATATAAATATAAATACATACATACATACATACATACATACAGTTGCGGATATGGGATTTACATCCATCCATATCCGCTTGTAAATATTCCCCTATTTCCTCAATACTTCCCAACTATCCCCAATCCCCCATTCACTAGTCCCATTTTCTGTAAACAACACTCTGTAGACCCGACCTCCCCCTATTTCCCCCATTAAATGTCGCATCCAGGTCCACCGCATCTCACGTAGACAACTATAGGACATCTTGCTAGTTATTCTTAGTCTATGTCAGTTAAGGACTCGTTTCCATTAATTCTGACTCTTCGTTGCACCAGAATGTGATTGTATGGCACCGTTAGGAAGTTTAGGACCTCCCAATACCTCCCCGCAGCTCTTCCTCACGGTTCAACAACAACAACAACAACAACGGCGGCGGCGCGGGGAGTGCGCGTCCTCACTCCGGCTTGGTTGGTAGGGGGTGTTGGGAGCAACACCAGGCCTTTCCAACGAGCCGCCATTGAACATGTGCTCGACGGGGTTACCATGTAGGGGCTCGCTGTCAGCTCCTCGTCAAGGGCGGAGCCCGGTAACCCCCACACCCAATGGGAGCGGCGGACCGGTCCCATCTGGGGCGGAGCCAAGCAGCCGAGGGCGTGTCTCTCCCCGTTGAGCATGCGCAGGAAGAGGGAGGTGACGTCAGATGCGCGCAGAGCTGAAGGAGAAAGGACGCACCCTCCGAGCGCCGAGAGACCTCCCAAAGACTGAGCTGTATCCTGTCCCTGAGCCAAGGTGCACCTTGTGCTATCGACTGCCTGTCCTTCCCTGCCATCAATCCCTGTGTAAGTCAGTCTTGTTCCGTTTGTCTGTGGTCTGTCTGGGTAAAATAAGATTGTGTCTAAGTGCCTATCTCTTCTGTGTCTTTACCTCATTACCTTGTAATCTACCCCTTTTTTCCACCACCAATTATATCCTCCTCCGGAGGTCTTGAGAACTGTACCCCTTGTGTCGTTTCATTTATCCCAGTCGTTGTGTCCTTTCCAAATCATTGATTTAGCATAGCGTGACTTGGTCAACGTCGGGTGGAATCGGGTGAGTTGGGGAAGAATCGGGGGAATTGTTAGGTCGCGGCAATACCACCGCTCGGTAAATAACATCTAATCCGCGATCCGTAACAACTGGTGTCGAGGAGTGGGATCGGACCCGAAGCGCGCTTAACGCGCTCAAAATTACAAGTAACCGAAATTTGTTTTGTTTTAAAATAAAAACCCGAATTTTGAAAGTCGCGCTATGGCGGATCAAGACGGGTGGGTTCCGGTAGAGGAGAGTGAGGCAGGGTCGATCCAGGACCAAATTGAGGGACAAGAGGGGAGCGAAGCAGTGAGGGCGGCAGGTTCGCAAAATGGCGTCCTCGCGCACGAGGTTGCGGGCGCGGAAAATGGCGCCTCGCACATGGCTACGGCGGCCGCACCCGCTGCACAAGTGGGAGGGATGGCCCAAATGCAGGCCCTCATGGAGCAATTTATGGTACAAATGCAGGCGTCCCTCAACCTGCAGAAGGACGATATGAGGGCTAATAGTGAGCAAATGAGGGCTGATAGTGAGCGATTGGGTGAGCGATTGGAGGGCCAAATGGGGGTAATGAGGGACGAAGCGAGGGGTACCGGTGAGGCGTTAGACAATGGGATAAAAGAGGTAAAGAATGGGTTAACGGGGGTAGAAAACAGAATGGCCGCTCAAGAGAATCAAATGGAAGGGATGAAAAAGGGGTTAGAGGGGTTAGAAAACAGTATGGAAGGCAAATTGAGGGACATGAGGGACCAAGCAGAAAGGGAAGTTTAAAAAATGGGGCAGCAGATAGAGGGGGTCAGAATGGGGGTAGAAACTAAATTGTATGCTCACAGGGAGGAAATGGAGCAGATGAGGGTGGCATCTGGGCAGGAGATGCAGGTGATGGGAGAAGAGATCAGAAGAGGTGTGAGTGAGGAGGTCGGAGGTGTGCGCGAGGAGGTGAGTCACTGTAAGGAGCGCATGGAGAAGGAGGTGAGAAAGGGGACTGTAAAATTGCAAGGTGGTATAGAGGAGTTGACGCTGGGAGTAGAACAACTGACAGTGGGACAAAAGGAGTTGGGGGACCAGGTAAAGAAGAACACAGCGGTAATAGAGGGTTTAAAATCGACACAGAAGGAGATGAAAAAGGACGTAGGGGTAATTAAAAAAGAGTGTCAGACGGTACATGAGGACCTGACGAGGAAAATGAACAAGGTGGTAGAGGTGATGGAGGTTAAAGAGCGGGAGGTGCGGGAGCACATAGAAAAAAATAAGGTGGAGTTAGAGGAAGAACATAAGGGGGCGCACGAGGAGATGAAGGAGGTGAAGCAGAAATTAGAAGAAGTGGAAGAAGGGGTGAGCGAAATTAAGAAGCGACGGAGAGAGGATAAGAAAGAGATAAAGGAGGAAGTAAAAGAATTGGTCCAAAGTCTGTGTTCGGATCGTGATGATGTGCTCATTAACCGGATGAGGGATTCGCAGGTGATGGAGGAGAAGCGAAGAGAAAGAGGACCCGGTGTAAGTGGTGACCAATATGGTCGTGCGTATGATGCGCCAGGTGATTTAATAAGCTTGGGGGTCGAGATGGACCCGGATGTTCGTGAGAGGCCAAGAGTGAGGTGTATGGCTGGTCCGGAGGGTATGGAATGAGGGTGCGAGCGAGAGGGTCCGGTGATGGGAGAGGTGCGAGGTGTGAGTGAGCAAGGTTGTGGTGGTATGGAATGGGTAGCGGGTTGCGGAAGTGTGACCCATGCATCGACACCAACAGGGGTAGTTTTTAGAGGGACAGGGGAGGCACGAGAGCCCCTTGGGGGTAATGTACTGTGGGGGCCCGGCCGGTTCGGCCCCGCGCTGACCCCGCAAGGGGCGACGCACGGGGTCCGGCAGGCGGGCAACGACTCGCATACGAGGTGGTCCCACAAGGTCCCACTCGCGCCGTATGACGGCAAGAGTGATCTACGCGCGTACCTGGCGCAGTTTGACTGTGTGTGTAAGGGCAACGGTTGGGGTGAGGACGAAGGTGGAGTACACCTGGTGGCCGCATTGCGCGGCGCGGCGGCGGAGGTGCTGACAGCATTACCACCGGGTGCTCTCACCCTGCCAGCCCTCCGCGACGCCCTAATTAATCGATTCGGCATTGAACAGCAGAGCGAGCTTGTTAAAGCTCAGCTCGCGCTGCGAAAACGCAAGCCCCAGGAAGCCATCGGGGAACTTGCCCACGACATTCGCCGCGCAGTGGGGATCGCACATGCTAGCATGGCAGCGGATTCCCGGGAAAGCCTGGCGCTGGACCATTTTATCCAGGCCCTCCCGGATATTGAGCTCCGGCAACAGCTCGCCATGTGGCGCCCGCAGACTCTGAGCCAGGCGGCTGACGCTGCGGCCCGTTGGGAAGCAGCGAGGCCCCTGGCCCGGGGGAGCGAGCGTCACGCAATGGCGGTCCGCCAGGTGGGACCCCCGATGGAGGGCGGACCCCTCAGGGGGCCTGCCCCCGACGTGAGTCCTGACCTGGCGGGCATGGTCCGGAGGCTGGTGGACCAGCGCCTGGCGGGACCTGGACCATGGCAGGCGGCCCCGGAGGTGGCCCGCGGTGGACCACGAGTGGGTAATCCAATTCGGACCTTCAGGGGGGGGAATTTGGAATTCCGGAGACAAGCACCTTATCAGGTGAGGTGCTATACTTGCAACCGTCTGGGTCACCTGGCGCGGCACTGTCGAGCCACGCGCCGGGATGATCCCCGGCGGTTGGGGTCCTTAACTCCGCCCAGGGGGGAGCGGGTTAGCCGACCCCAGACACCCCCCCCCCCCCCGCCAGACCCCGGGAAACTAGAAGGCCTTACACCGGTGCGCAGGCGCCCCCGTGGAATGCCTCGGCTTTAGATGCCGAGGCGGGACCCAGTACCTCTGAATAAGGGGGGCTTATTAGTGCCAGAGGACTGGGGGATTGATGAGCGATGGGCCCAGTGGGTAAGGGTGGCATCCCTGCCACCCTTCCCATGATGTGGGGCAAATGCGCTATAGATTATGGGGTTGATGGCAGTGAAAACTAGCCCGGGTGGGTTAGGATATTGTGTGTAGGGATCTAGAAGAGATTGACATTAGGTAACGTTAAGGTTAGTTAGTGACAATGATGCCTGTAGTGGGGACGTAGTAGCTTAGTGTTTGATAATGACGTGGGAGCGCAATAGTTTAAAGGGACGACTGGGAAGCGCAAGTTTCAGAGGGGAGTAGTTAGATGAGATGATGCTGTGTGAGAACTGGACAGGTGTGTGGAGCAGTGTATGAGTAGTGAGTGTTGTGGATCAGCGCGAATGCGCTTGGGGGAGAGAAGGGTGCAGGCGGCACCAAGTATGAGAGCAGAGGTGTGCAGGTACAGGTGTGTGGAATACATGGAGTATTGGAATGAGTGGTGTGGAGAGAGTTGGAGTAAGTGGTACGGAGTGGTGTGCATGGTGCGAAGGTGTGGATGGGGGAAGAGTGGACCCCTTTCACGAGTACCTGGGGCGGGTAGTGTAAGTGTTAGGTAGAGGGTATAGGTAAATTGTGGTTGGATATTGGCATTTGTGGTGCGGTTGCAGAATGGTATTGTGGATGGGTGAATTGGTGTGGTGAAATTGGCTGGTCGTGTGGCCTGTTAGTATGAGTGTGAATGGTTGGGCACTCTGCCACTGTTAGATGTCGGCCAGGTGAGGCCGCAGGTGGGCTCTGGGAGCCGTTAGTGTCAGTGGGTGCCTGAGGATCCCGGGTGTGGATCGGGCAGCCCGTGCCAGAGAGGGCACCGAGGGGGTGAGAGTGCGAGAGGGCCTTCCCCAGTTAGTTAGGTTAGGGTGAGGAGCAGGTGAGCTCGGTAGGCAACAACAGTGGTGGAGGTGTGCAGGTGGGCGGACCAGCTGGGAGCGTCACACGACCCAGCCACCGAAATTGTGCGGGGGCACCGAGTGATGAATCGGGGGAGTGAGACCCCAACTTGAGAAGCACCACAGTTTGGTCAATGGGAATTGGTTTTTAGAACCCATCGTGTAAGTTGGCCAATGGATTGGCAGGGAAAGACCCCGGGTAATGTAAAGTTGTTAAAGTCATTTAGGAAACTAGGGCGTGCCCGTACGTGGGTGCAAAAAAACATGCGTGCAAACAACAACAACAAAAAAAAAACTTTGAAACCACGTGGCAGTAACGACCACAGAACCCCCCCCCCCCCCTCTATTTACATGAAATGGTTTGGTCCATTCGCAAAGCCAAAGCAAACGGCTTGCGAGTACGGTAGAACCCCCCCCCCCCCCCCCCCCCCCTCTATTTACATGAAATGGTTTGGTCCATTCGCAAAGCCAAAGCGAACGGCGAACGGCGAAATCGCCATAGCTCGGTAACTACTTCTCCGATTAATATTGTTGTGGATATGAGAATGTTTTTTTTATTTTATTGTTGTGGTAAAATGTTGTTGTAAAAGGTTGTTGTAAAATATCACCCCTCCTCCCTCCGTTGTGGTTGTATAAAAGGTCAAAGGACGTTCCCGTAGTTAGTCCATAAAACATACATGCAGGACACGATATATCTTTTTTTTGACAGTTATATCCTTATTATGTGTATTAGCGTAAGGCTGTGTCTTCCATTAATTGAAATACTCCATTGCACCAGTGAAAGAGAATAGATCCCCTTTCCTTCCCATCCCCAAAATCTCCATTTCATATTACATCCCCTCTCATCATTGCCGAGCCTCGATTGCCCATATTACCTCCCCTCCAATAACCGCCATTGACCACGAGGCTCGAGTCGGGGAAGAAAGGCGTGTCTCCACCTCGTCATAGAGGGGAGGAGTGAGCCAGCCCCACTCGACCAACCATGAGCCAGGGGTTTGGCTAGAGAGGGCGGAGGAAGAGCGATCGGGGAGGTTCGAAAAGGTTGAGGGGCGGGGGCCTATATAACCCAAGGCAGGGCGTGTCCAAAGGGAGATGCACTTTGAGCTGAGACAAGGAGGGTCACAAAGAGCTGGGTCATCAGAGCAAGAGCGCATGAGGAGATGGGAAGAGAGAAGGCTTGAGACCAACAGAGGTGATGAGTGCACAGCACAAGAGGGTTGCCTGACGCGAGAGATCGTGCCTTGCCTGAGAGGAAATCCCATCATTACTGAGAGAGCGAGAGGGTCGTGGCGTCGACGCAACCACGTTGGTTCCAGCGGTTGTCGTGTTCGCTTTAAACCACGACGCGAGGTCGGAACGGAACCTCGACGGCTGAACGAGCCGAACCAGCTGCCTTTGCCAGCTGAACGGACCACCTCCTGTCATTCCCCGCGTGAGTCAGTGTCTTTGTTTGTTCTGTCCTGGGAATAAGTTAAGTCTGTATAACTATAAGCTAGTATTTGCACTGTGTCACCTGCGTCTTATGTGTTGTAAATAAACCTTGATTGCTCCGTTTTGCTTGTGTAAATAATAAACCCCATTACTCGTCTGTACGTCTTCTCGTTTTATTCCTTTTTCCTCTTTGCATTCGTCGCCTTTGTCTTTTCCCTATTGACTAGCTGTGGTGCGACCCGGCCAACGTTTGGGTGGAATCGGGTGAGTCGGGGATCCTGTTAGGTCGCGGCAATACCAAACCGCTCGGTAACTAACATCTTAAACCGCGATCTGTAACAATTGGTGTCCGGGAGTGGGATTTGAGGCCCGACCAAATTTAAAAAAAAAAAAAAAAACGAATAGAGAAAAAAAAAAAATTTGGTCAAAATTTGGAGCGGCCGAAATTTGTTTTGTTTTATAAAACCCGAATTTTGAAATCGCGCCATGGCTGGTCAAGGCGACGGGATGCCGGTGGGAGAGATAGACGGGGTAGAATCGACCCAGGACCTCGGGGAAATGTATGTGGAGGAAAGGGTGGAGGAGAGTAAAGAAGGTGTGGTTGAGGGGGTAACCGGTGCACAAAATGGCGCTCTCGCGCACGTGGTTACAGCGGCACCAAATTTTGCCGCGCCCGTGACCGTAGTATTGTTGGATTCGAACCTTGTGCTACAAATGGAGGCCCTCATGCTAGAAATGGAAAACAGGATAGGAAACCAAATTGAAGCAATAACGAACAGAATGGGTGACCGCATGCAAAAATGTGGGGAGACCATGGATCGCATGGTGGGCGAAAGGGTCCCATGGGTGCACAAGGAAGTAACGCGGGTCGAAAAGCGCTGGTTGAGCGAAGCGGAGGAAAGCACGGGTACAATGACGGGGGTAGAAATCGCGACACGGGGTTTGGAAAAGCCGGCGACCGCTGAGGTGGAGGAGGGTGTTTTATTAAAGCCAACGGTCGCCGAGGTTAATAAAGAAAAAGCAGTAGCGGGAATTAAAATTGAAGAGATGACGGAGGTAGCCCGGGAATTGCAGGGAGAAATGGATTATGTACAAAGTCCCTGCTCACATCACGATGCTGTGCTTAATCCGAATGGAAGTTTGCAGGTTTTGGTGCAGGGAGGAAGAAGAACCCCGAAGGTGAGACGTGCTGTGTATTGTGCTGGGAGATTTTGTAAATGGATGTTTAGCGACAAAAGAATTGTCGCGCGATTGGGATCGATATGGCACCCGGGCGTTGGTGAAGGGTCCCGTGTGAGTGGAAATGGCACGCGTGGGAAAAAAAAGTGTGCGTCGGCGAGTGGGTGTGCTATAAAGTGTGAGTGTGAAACCGAGTGCGAGCGAGAATGCACGTCGGGGTGTACGGAGTGTGACACGGAGAGTAAGGTGGTGGTGGAACGTGTGCGAGGAAGCACACCTGAGTTGGTCATGGCGCGGGTGTGGGAGAGCCCATGTGAGCGCGTTAGTGGGTGGATGCAAGAGTGCACGCCCATGGTGAGTGTTACGGAGGACGTAACGGAGGAGAGGTGTGGACCAAAGTGTGCGCGAGAGGTGTGGTGTGTAACAGGGAGAGCGTTGGTGGAATGTACGGACGGCGTTGGAACGCCAGGTTTTGTGAGGGTGAAAGGGGTAGCGTATGCTTGTAAGCATGCAAGTAAAGCATCGATGGTAACCAGGTTAGCGGTTGGGGCGACGGATAGCCGATGCGAGCGCTCGGTGCGAGGGGTGCGAGGCCCGGCGCGGGTCGATGCTGCGTCGCTTCTCTTCGAAGCGTCGTTGCCGATTCGGGCTTGGCCCCGCCCCGCACGGTCGAGTCCGGGCTTTGTCGGGCGAGGCGACCGGTCCGGTTCGAGGGCGAGTGGGAGGAAGCGGAACGGTGCCCCCTCGTGGGGACGGGGTTCCGACCGGGGGAGATTGAGCCATCGGGCCCGGGACCGCAAGGTGCCGCGCCGAGATGGTGCGTGGAATCTCGGTCCAACCAAACCACCTCCCTTGAACCGAAAGCCGGACGGATTCAACCTGCAGGCAACCAAACCACCCGAATTCATTGCTCGGCTTTACGAAGCCGAGTTTAATGATGTCATGACGCACCGAGGCTAGGATATAGCGGACTGTGATGATGGTGATCGTGATAGTGATAGTGTTTTGGACCCAAAATTAGAGAAAAACAAAATTTGATGATTGGCAAAGGATTGGCAGTAATGATTGGCAGATGAGTAGTGATTGGCAAATTTTTAATTTGTTGAAATTTGATGTGCAAAATTGGTAGTGAGCGATGGGCCCGGTGGGTAAGGCTGGCATCCCTGCCGCCCTTCCCATGTGGGGGCAAAGGAGCAATAGCTTATGGGGTTGATGGCAGTGAAAACTAGCCCGGGTGGGTTAGGATATTGATAGGGATCTAGCGAAGATGGCATTAGGTGACGTTAAGTTTAGTTAGTGACTGATACCTGTAGTGGGGACGCAGGTAGATTAGTATGGATGATAATGACGAGGGAGCGCAATAGTTAAAGGGACGACTGGGAAGCGCAAGTTTCAGAGGGGAGTAGTTAGCTGAGATGATGCCGTGTGTGTGAGGATTGAACAGGTGAGAATTGAACAGGTGTGATTGCACAGGTGTGCAACTGAACAGGTGAATGGAGCAGTGTATGAGGAAGTAGTGGTGATTGCGTGTTGTGTTGACCAAATGGTCCAGGAAGAGGAGGAGGGTGCAGGTGACACCAGGTAGGATTGCACAGGTGTGCAACGACAGGTGAATGAAAGACAGGTGTATGGAATAAATGGTCTGGAGGATTGGAATGGATGGTCGTGGAGTGAGAATGGTGGAAATTGTGGAGTGGAGTGGATGGTGCGAAGGTGTGAATGGGGGAAGAGTGGACCCCCATCACGGATACCCGGGGCGGGTAGTGTAAGTGTTAGGTAGAGGGTACAGGTAAATTGTGGTTGGATATTGGCATCTGTGGTGCGGGTGACAGAATGGTATTTGGATGGGTGCATTAGTGTTGTGGAAATGGCTGGGCGTGTAGCCTGTTAGTGTGTGTAGTTGGTTGGGCACTCCACCACTGTGAGGATGTCGGCCAGGTGAGGCCGCAGGTGGGCTCTGGGAGCCGGTAGAGTTGTGGATGGGGCCCGAGGATCCGGAGGACGGACCCGGGTAGCCCAGTGCCAGAGAGGGCACCGAGTGGGGAGAGCGCCAGAGGGCCTTCCCCAGGTAGTTAGGTTAGGGTAAGGAGCAGGTAAGCTCGGAGGCAACTGCAGTGGTGGGGGTGTGCAGGTGGGTAGACCTGCTGGGAGAGTTACACGTCGCGGCCCAGAAATTGTGCGAGGGCACCGGGAGATAAATCGGGGGAGTGAGACCCCAAATTGAAAAGCACCACAGTTTGGTCAATGGGAATTGGTTTTTAGAACCCATAGTGTAAGTTGGCCAATGGATTGGCAGGGAGAGACCCCGGGTAGTGTAAAGTGTGTTAAAATCATTTAGAGGATAGTTAGGATGAAGGATCTCCTCGCACCATCTGCATCCACTCACCTGAGGTGACAGGTACTCCGCACCATGCCATGTTTTGTTATTTTTACTGTGCAAATGTTTGGATGGTGAGACGCATCATGACGTGGGTGTGACATTGTGCTTTGATGTTCCATCTCTGCCTCCTTATGAGGACTGATGATGAATTTGGTGATGGCAAATTTTGCAGTAGAGGGATTGTGGAGACGAATTTGGTATAGGGGAAATATGGGGAAGACGTGACAGTAGTGACGAATTTGTAAATGTGTAAATTTTTGTACATATGGGGTAAGGGTAGGGTAGGTGACAGGGGGGTGACGTACGGTAGGGATGAGCTTTCTCACTTCGCCCTCCGTACGCATTTCGCCTTGCATTGCCTTATTGATGTGTACCCTTGTGACCTTACCCCTCGCTCAATTGTCTTTCCCCTTTTGTCTCCCACATGACCTGTGCGCCGTTGGGCGCCGAGGGGAGCGTGTGTGGGTCGGCCATTGTGCGCCCGAAATTCCCAGAACCAGCTGTCTGCATCGATGCACCACATTATGGACCACATGTCTGTGGCCGAGCACCACCTATGGACCCCATGGGTTGGGGCATGGCCCCTCTGCTGGAACCGGCCATGAGGGCCTGAAATCTTGCTGGCGGACCTTGGCCACAGGGCACCGATGCCCCACAGGTGAACCACACATAGTCGGCCCTGTGGGCCATAAATAAAGAAAATAAAAAGGACACATTGGGCACACTTTATTGCAAATAGGCCGCCAGTAAGCAAAGCAAAAGAATGACAACAACTGGAAGAAATAATAATAACCAGCAGAGGGAGCCGAAGAGCAAGAGACACCTGCAGGGTTAGGGGTTGTTGAATTTATTTTATTGTTGAACATTGATGAACAATGGTGACTGCACCGATTGGTGCTTGGGCTTGTATTGGTGCGTTTTTGGGTGCGTTCATGGTGCGTCGATGCAGAGCAGACTGTCTCCCCCCCAGAAAGAACAATCACAGGTCCTGGGTTAGTTTTGTAAATAAAAATAGCGTCATTGTAAATAATGCTTCCCACCGTCAGTGTATAGTTTGAAGACCATTCCGCAATTCGGTTAACTGTGGGCGTAAGTCTGTTAGGCAGGGTGCAATGGAGCAGCGGGACACATTTATTTATGTTTTAAAACTGTCGCACTCAGGGTCAGGTTAAAAGTAGAGGGAACTACACCTACGTGCCACACTAAGGTAAAAGTTATAGGCCCGGGACGTGCCTAAGGGGAGGAGGGTGCAGTGTTGTGGATATGAGAATGTTTTTTTTATTTTATTGTTGTGGTAAAATGTTGTTGTAAAAGGTTGTTGTAAAATATCACCCCTCCTCCCTCCGTTGTGGTTGTATAAAAGGTCAAAGGGCGTTCCCGTAGTTAGTCCATAAAACATACATGCAGGACACGATATATCTTTTTTTTTACAGTTATATCCTTATTATGTGTATTAGCGTAAGGCTGTGTCTTCCATTAATTGAAATACTCCATTGCACCAGTGAAAGAGAATAGATCCCCTTTCCTTCCCATCCCCAAAATCTCCATTTCATATTACATCCTCTCTCGTCATTGCCGAGCCTCGATTGCCCATATTACCTCCCCTCCAATAACCGCCATTGACCACGAGGCTCGAGTCGGGGAAGAAAGGCGTGTCTCCACCTCGTCATAGAGGGGAGGAGTGAGCCAGCCCCACTCGACCAACCATGAGCCAGGGGTTTGGCTAGAGAGGGCGGAGGAAGAGCGATCGGGGAGGTTCAAAAAGGTTGAGGGGCGGGGGCCTATATAACCCAAGGCAGGGCGTGTCCAAAGGGAGATGCACTTTGAGCTGAGACAAGGAGGGTCACAAAGAGCTGGGTCATCAGAGCAAGAGCACATGAGGAGATGGGAAGAGAGAAGGCTTGAGACCAACAGAGGTGATGAGTGCACAGCACAAGAGGGTTGCCTGACGCGAGAGATCGTGCCTTGCCTGAGAGGAAATCCCATCATTACTGAGAGAGCGAGAGGGTCGTGGCGTCGACGCAACCACGTTGGTTCCAGCGGTTGTCGTGTTCGCTTTAAACCACGACGCGAGGTCGGAACGGAACCTCGACGGCTGAACGAGCCGAACCGGCTGCCTTTGCCAGCTGAACGGACCACCTCCTGTCATTCCCCGCGTGAGTCAGTGTCTTTGTTTATTCTGTCCTGGGAATAAGTTAAGTCTGTATAACTATAAGCTAGTATTTGCACTGTGTCACCTGCATCTTATGTGTTGTAAATAAACCTTGATTGCTCCGTTTTGCTTGTGTAAATAATAAACCCCATTACTCGTCTGTACGTCTTCTCGTTTTATTCCTTTTTCCTCTTTGCATTCGTCGCCTTTGTCTTTTCCCTATTGACTAGCTGTGGTGCGACCCGGCCAACGTTTGGGTGGAATCGGGTGAGTCGGGGATCCTGTTAGGTCGCGGCAATACCAAACCGCTCGGTAACTAACATCTTAAACCGCGATCTGTAACAATATGAAACCTTGAAAAGGCACATCCTCAGGTCCCCAGCAATATACCTGGCAAGTTTCAAGTATATCGGACCCGTGGTTGTCGAGAAACAGCGGTCACAGACAAACAAACACACAGACACACACACAGACACACACACAGACACACACACAGACACACACACACACACAGAGATTACTGGAATTATAGATAGATAGTTAGGATTGATGAACCTGTCGCACCATACGCAGCCACTTACCTGAGGTGATGATGATGACTCCACACCTGTGTTCCTTTGTTTGTGTTGCAGGAAAGGAGAATTGCTGTTTGGATTTGTGAGACGCATCACGACGTGGATGAGACATTGGGGTGATTCCATCTCTCCCTCCTTAGGAGGGACTGATGATGAATTGGTGATGGCAAATTTTGATGTTGAGTTGGAGATGGCAAATTTTGATGAGAGTTGGAAATGGCAAATTTGATTGGTTAGGAGGGAGAGAAGACGAATTTGGTTTATGGGAGGAACGGGGAAGACAGTAGGGACGTTTGTTGATGTGTAAAGTAGATGTTTATGGGTAGTGTTGTGTTTTGTGGATACAGTAAGGGGTAAGGGAGGGGCAATGTAGGTTACCTGGTGGGGGGGGGGGGGCGTACGGTAGGAACGTACCTGTCTCACCTGGTTCCCATGTGCCCCCAGTGTGCATTACCTTATATTGCGTGCACTTTTGCGCCCTTACCACCTTACTCACTTGTTTTCTTTTGTCTCCCACCTCCGAGGATCTGGCTTTGGGGCAGAGAGAGAGGAGAGAGAGGTGCTGGCTCCGCAGTTGTGGGCCTGTACTTTCGCTGCTTGCTGCCTGGATCGATACACCATATGGACCGCAATTTTGGTGGCCGCCCACAATGGACCGCAGTTCTTTTGCGGGCAAGCACCACCCGTTGATGGACCTCTGGGTCAACGTGGCACCTATGCCATACAGGTGAACCAATTATAGTTGGCCCCCCTGACGGCCACAATTTAGAAATGGACGCGGTTGGCGCCTTTCTTTATTTCTAAAGAAGCCAGAAGGCCAAGTGCACTCCATGAAGGCAAGACCAGCGGCAGAACATCGGCCGGCTGCGACACCACCGGTGACCATGGACACTTGATTGTGCTTTTGTTTTTACTGAACACTTTATTGGTGCACCGGATGGTGCTGACTGTGTGTATGGGGTGGTGCTTTTGGTGCTTGGACGGGGTGCTCTGCACATTATTAAAGGCCGTAGGGCCACAGGGCACTCGTGGGTTGGTGTATCGATGCTGGCATGCGTGCTCTCTCTCTATGCATAACATCTCCATGTATTCCTCAAAGAACAGGTCCTGGATCGTAGTGTAAATATCAGTGTTGTATAAATAATGCTCCCTGCCGGCTGTATGTTTAGTTTGAGGATGCTTTCCGCGATTCGGTTATCCTGTGGGTGTGTTTCTGGTAGGAGAAGGGTGCAACGTCGCAGGGGGACATATTTACTCATTTGTGAACATCTGTAAAACTGTCGCACTCAGGGTTGAGTTAATAGTAGAGGGAACTACATCTGAGTGCCACACTAACGTAGGTAAAAATTTATCGGGTCGGAACGCCCCGAGGTAGAGAAGGGTGCAATGTTGCGGATATGGGATTTACATCCATCCATATCCGCTTGTAAATATTCCCCTATTTCCTCAATACTTCCCAACTATCCCCAATTCCCCATTCCCTAGTCCCATTTTCTGTAAACAACACTCTATAGACCCGACCTCCCCCTATTTCCCCCATTAAATGTCGCATCCAGGTCCACCGCATCTCACGTAGACAACTATAGGACATCTTGCTAGTTATTCTTAGTCTATGTCAGTTAAGGACTCGTTTCCATTAATTCTGACTCTTCGTTGCACCAGAATGTGATTGTATGGCACCGTTAGGAAGTTTAGGACCTCCCAATACCTCCCCGCAGCTCTTCCTCACGGTTCAACAACAACAACAACAACAACAACAATGGCGGCGGCGCGGGGAGTGCGCGTCCTCACTCCGGCTTGGTTGGTAGGGGGTGTTGGGAGCAACACCAGGCCTTTCCAACGAGCCGCCATTGAACATGTGCTCGACGGGGTTACCACGTAGGGGCTCGCTGTCAGCTCCTCATCAAGGGCGGAGCCCGGTAACCCCCGCACCCAATGGGAGCGGCGGACCGGTCCCATCTGGGGCGGAGCCAAGCAGCCGAGGGCGTGTCTCTCCCCGTTGAGCATGCGCAGGAAGAGGGAGGTGACGTCAGATGCGCGCAGAGCTGAAGGAGAAAGGACGCACCCTCCGAGCGCCGAGAGACCTCCCAAAGACTGAGCTGTATCCTGTCCCTGAGCCAAGGTGCACCTTGTGCTATTGACTGCCTGTCCTTCCCTGCCATCAATCCCTGTGTAAGTCAGCCTTGTTCCGTTTGTCTGTGGTCTGTCTGGGTAAAATAAGATTGTGTCTAAGTGCCTATCTCTTCTGTGTCTTTACCTCATTACCTTGTAATCTACCCCTTTTTTCCACCACCAATTATATCCTCCTCCGGAGGTCTTGAGAACTGTACCCCTTGTGTCGTTTCATTTATCCCAGTCGTTGTGTCCTTTCCAAATCATTGATTTAGCATAGCGAGACTTGGTCAACGTCGGGTGGAATCGGGTGAGTTGGGGAAGAATCGGGGGAATTGTTAGGTCGCGGCAATACCACCGCTCGGTAAATAACATCTAATCCGCGATCCGTAACAATACATACATACATACATACATACATACATACATACATACATACATACATACATACATACATACATACATACATACATACATACATACATACATACATACATACATACATACATACATACATACATACATACATACATACATACATACATACATACATACATACATACATATATATATATATATATATATATATATATATATATATATATATATATATATATATAAAACTGTAAGAAATAGTAGAAACTCCAAAGTACGAGCAGGGCGTCTCATTTGTATTGAATATATAATCGTTAGATTAAATAAGACGCGGACGTAGCTTCAGGACGTCGATCTTTAATTGTCGACAAGCTTTCGACCAACAAAGGTCTTCTTCTGAGTCTACAAAAACAGCAGGCATGTCTTATCAGTCAAGTGTGTATGGTGATGTGTGTGAGATGTGTGATGTGAGTAAAAAATTGCATACAGAAGGAAGAGCCACGCCAAAGTTCACTCACCAGCCCCAAGTTCGACGGAAGTGACCGTGACGGCGTGACGCAAACGGTCACTTCCGTTAGGGTGCGCGTGCATATACAAATATAGAGATATACATACATAAACACACAAGCATATATTCATATCCCATTTATATTCATATAATATATTTATATATTTATATAGATGACATATAAAGGTAGAATGAATGAATGAATGAATGAATGAATGAATGATGAATGAATGAATGAATGAATGAATGGGTTACGGTTAACAATTTGATTGGGTTGATGTGGGAACATGCTTTAGTCATCAAAATTTATGCCATGAGGGACTTTTGTCCGAAGTTTGTGTATCCAAAAGGACTCACGTTTCAGAATCGTGGTGTGTGATCGATTTGTGATTGATTCAATGGCAGAGATCTGAATGTCATTTATAGAGTGATCCGGTTGATTAAAGTGTATCGTGTAAGGTAGAGATTTGCCCTGACTGGTGTGGAAGTTATTGATTTCTGACCGGGTGTTATTAAATCGTGTGTAGAGTGTATTTTCAGTTTTTCCAACATATTGTTTGTTGCACTTTTGGCAAGTGATTAGGTATATGACCCATGTAGATTTGCAGTTCATATAGGAGGTGATGGGGAATTTTTGTCCAGTGCTAGAACTACAGAATTTGTTTCCTTCTAGTAAATGTTTGTGAATAATGCATTTGTTTGCGGTGCATTTATAGAAGCCAGGGATCCTAGTTTCTTTGTTGTGGGGCTGTGGGTGCTTTGCTTTTACCAAGAGGTCCCTGAGTGTCCGACCACGTCGAAATGATGTTAGTGGAGGTTGAGGAAATGTGGTGCCGAGTGTTTCTGATTGATGGAGGAGAGGAAGGGCCTTATTCAGAATACTTGGCAATTGGGATGAGGTAGCAGAGTAGGTGGTTACCAGTGGGACACGGTTAGTTGCAGGTTTGGGTTTGTAAGTCAGAAGGTCTGCTCTCGGTATGCGTTTTGCTCGGGTTATTGCTTCTTGCACAGAGTGAGGGTCATAGTTTCTTGCAATGAAGTGTGTTTCTAATTGGCAGAGAGAAGTTTCTTCTGCCATTTTTGTTGAGCAAATGCGTCTTACTCTGAGTGCTTGACTGTATGGTATGCTTGCAATTGTATGTTTAGGATGAGATGAAGACGGGAGAAGGTAAGAGTGAGTGTCTGTTGGTTTGGTGTATAGTTCTGTTTCGAGTCTGTTATTTTGAAGCGTGAGTGATGTGTCTAGAAAGTGAACTTCGGACTGTGAGCTGTCGAATGTGAACTTGATGGTCAGATGAATCAAATTTAATTCATTTTGGAATTGTGTGAGACTACGGGGGGATTTTGACCAGATGAACTGGATGTCATCAATATAACGTACCCAGGATTTTTCCAAGATTCCGTGATGAGGTTGTGCATTGATCTTGGCCTCTATCATTCCCATGAAGATGTTAGCGTACGATGGTGCAACAGGGGTACCCATAGCGGTACCTTGAGTTTGAATGTAATGTCGTCCGTTGAATTGGAAATTATTCAGTTTGAGTGTCAGTTCTAATAGGCGCATAAGGTCTTGAGTAGGTGGCATTGGGACTTGTCGTGTATCGAGGGCTTTGCGGCATGCAGACAGGCCTTCTGAATGTGGAATATTAGTGTAGAGGGATGTAACATCTGCTGTGACTAAAATGGTTTGGGAGTTGAAAGGTGAGTATATTCTGTTCAATCCTTGGATGTGGGTCAGAAAACTGGTTGTGTCCTTGAGGTATGAGGAGAGCTTCAACACGAGAGGACGTAAATGACAGTCAACAAATTTTGATATGAGAACAGTTGGACATGTGCAGCCAGATACGATTGGTCTACCTGGATTGTTTACCTTGTGTATTTTAGGAAGAAAATAAAGGTTAGGGCAATGAGGATCTTTCGGAACTAAGCGAGATTTGATGGTTTTATCCACCCGAATAGAATCTACTACCTTTTTAACCTCTTCAAGATGTAAAAGGGTAGGGTCGGATGGGAGCTCTTTGTAAGTATCACTATGTAGTTGACGATTACCTTCTGCAACGTAAGGTGAGTATATTGTCGAGTATACATAGTATATATACATAGTCGAGTATACATAGTCGACATAATGACAATGCCAGTACCTTTATCTGCTGGCTTTATGACTATCTTTTCATTGTTTTGGAGATTGTGAAGTGCCGCCATTGAACGTCCCTGAGTTCTTGGGGCTGGTGAGTGAACTTTGGCGTGGCTCTTCCTTCTGTATGCAATTTTTTACTCACATCACACATCTCACACACATCACCATACACACTTGACTGATAAGACATGCCTGCTGTTTTTGTAGACTCAGAAGAAGACCTTTGTTGGTCGAAAGCTTGTCGACAATTAAAGATCGACGTCCTGAAGCTACGTCCGCGTCTTATTTAATCTAACGATTATATATATATATATATATATATATATATATATATATATATATATACAGTGAACCCTCGTTTATCGCGGGGGTTACGTTCCAGAACCCCCCGCGATAAACGAAAATCCGCGAAGTAGCGACCATTTTTTTTTTTTTTTTTTATATATATTTTAATATAATAATAATTAATAATTCATTTATTTTGTATAGCGCTTTTCCAGAAGCCCAAAGGCGCTTTGACAGAGTGGCAAACATAATGCATAACAATACATGAAAACAACAATTTCAAAAAAGACAAGAATCAATAGGGAAATATTTAAAGCAAAAGGAGGGAGAAGGAGAAGAGATAGTCAGGGGTTAAATGCTGTGGGTTGAATGTTGAATGCAGTGTTGAACAGGTGGGTCTTTAGTGATGTTTTGAATGTGGTGAGTGAGGAGGAGTCTCTGATGGTGTGAGGTAGTGAGTTCCAGAGGGTGGGCGCAGCGATGGAGAAGGCCCTGTCCCCCCAGGATCTGAATTTGGTCTGGATGGAGGGGGTCAGGAGGTTTGTACCAGCAGAGCGGAGGTTGCGGGTGGGAGTGTGTCTGGAGAGGAGGTCAGCCAGGTAGGATGGGGCCAGGTTATGGAGGGCTTTGTATGTCAAGAGGAGGATTTTGTACTGGATTCTCTGGGGGATGGGGAGCCAGTGAAGCTTGTAAAGGACGGGGGTGATGTGGTCACGGGTCCGGGAATGGGTGAGTAGACGGGCAGCGGTGTTCTGAATGTATTGGAGTTTATTGGTGATTTTTGAGGGTGAACCATAGAGGAGGCTATTGCAGTAGTCCAGACGGGAGGTGATGAAGGCGTGGATGAGGGTTTCTGCAGCCGTGGAGGAGAGGGATGAGCGGAGACGGGCAATGTTTTTCAGGTGAAAGAAGGCTGACTTTGTGATCTGTTTAGTGTATTTGTCGAAGGAAAGGGTTTGGTCAAAGATGACGCCAAGATTCCGGATGTGAGGGGAGGTGGATACTGGGATACCGTCGATGTTGAGGGCAAAGTTATGGGTGGATTTTGTGAGCGTTTTTGGGCCAATGATGATTATTTCAGATTTATCACAGTTAAGCTTGAGGAAGTTGATTTGAAGCCAGGATTTTATTTCAGTGATGCAGTTTGTCAGGATAGAGTGGGTGTCGGTGGAGACGAACTTGGTGGAGATGAAAAGCTGGATGTCATCGGCGAAGCAGTGGAATTGGAGACCATGACGGCGGATTAAGTGACCGAGCGGGGACAGGTAAAGGATGAAGAGGAGGGGGCCAAGAACTGAACCTTGGGGGACACCTTGGGGGAGGGGAGCAGTGGGGGATTTGCAGTTATTGATGGAGATGAACTGGCATCTGTCATAGAGGTATGATTTAATCCAAGAGAGGGCAGTGCCGGTAACGTTAAAGGTGGATTCAATTTAAATTTAAATTTCAAATATTTTTCAAATATGAATGAATGAAATATGAAATATGAAAATATGAATTCAAATATGAAAAATGAATATTTTCAAATATTCAAAATAAATTTAAATTTTTAAATTTAAATTTAAAAATAAATTTAAATTCAATTTAAAGCATTATGAACTCCCCACACTCTTATTAACCTTTCCCATACTCTTATAAACACTTCCTATACTCTTAAACACTTTTTACACTCTTAAACATACGTAATTTTAACAACATATAAAATTCTAATGGGTACTCACCATTGAAGATACTGTAGCTACCCATGGGTTCCCCAAGCAAGACCAGCATCAGAATCTCCTTGCTCCAGCCGGTGACGTCACCGGCAGGGATTCCCGGCGCGAGAGTGGCTGGTCACGTGACCGCTAAAGCGTGCCGCGCTTTGCGGGTATAATCAGCTACACCTGTTGATCACGTGACCACCGATTCACCGAAGCACGCCACGCTTGAGAGGCGTGGCTTTCGGTTTCTGGTTGTGCTTTATAATGCAGCCCGATAAATGGGCTTTTCAGTGTTCCCGAGTTGGTTTTGAGAATAAATATCTTCTCGGACGAGTTTGTATCTTGCCCGTCATTTCGTCCGTATCAAGCAAGAGCCCCGGCTCTTCAATACTACAACTTGCGTGATGAAGATGATGATGAATTAGCTGTGCAGTACTGATGACGATGAAGGTGATGACGATGATGAATGTACTGGCGTTTTCCATACGCACGACTCTTTGTCTACCCTTCTACTGTACACTATGTACAGTATTTTATTTCTTGTAATATGTTTTAAATACTGTATTTTTCTTATTTCTTTACGTTTTTTAATTTTTTAGGCTAGAAAATGCTTATTTTACCACAAAAATATTTAAAATAATAGTATATAAAAATACATTTATACCGCAAAATCCCGCGATATAGCGAAAAATCCGCGATATAATTTTACATATACTAGCGAGAAAAAACCGCGATGTACCGAATCCGCGAAAAGTGAACCGCGATATAGCGAGGGATGACTGTATATATATATATATATATATATATATATATATATATATATATATATATATATATATATATATATATATATATATATATATATATATATATATATATTTCTTTATATATGTTTTTCTTATACAAAAGAAACTTACCACCTTTGAAACCTTTAAATATCGACAATAACACTGCGTGTAGTAAATGTGTGAACTTATTTGTGGACAATAGTGTCCTCACTGTCAGACAAAACGGTCACGGATGGTCACTTGAAACTTCAATGGTCACTTCATAGCACAGCTGTTGAACAGCCGTTTTGACTGTCAGTGATTAGCCAAGGGGTACAGGATGATTTTAATGAGCTGCACGTGACGTCTTGATATTGGCTTTAAAAAGGCCAGTGCAAAATGGGCATTTCCATCAACATGCCACGATTGTCAAGGGATCAATGGCAGCATGCCCTGGGTATGCTGCAAGGCGGACTGAGCTACCGTGAGGTGGCACGTCGCCTTGGCTGTTCACACCAGACGATATCGGCCCTGGTGGACAGAGACACCCTCCACAACTCTGCAGATGACAGACCGCGATCAGGGAGGCCAAGAGTCACCACTGCAAGGCAGGACAGGCAGATGCTCCGAAGTCACCTGCGGGATCGATTCCGTCCAGCATCCCGCACTGCGGCAGAAACTCCGGGGCGTGCAAACCCACGGATCTCCAATGATACTGCACGAAGACGACTGCATGACTATGGTCTGACTGCCAGAAGACCATACAGAGGCCCCGTGATGACGGCTGCCCATCGCCGCAACCGACAGAGATAGTGCCAGCAGCATCAGCGGTGGACCTTGGCGCAGTGGAACGAGGTCGCTTTCAGCGATGAGTCAAGGTTCTGTGTGGGCAGTCCTGATGGGCGTGAGCGTGTCTGGAGAAGAACTGGCGAGCGATATGCCGATTGTTGCGTGCGTCAAGCCAACAGGTGGGGTGGCCCAAGTGTGATGGTGTGGGCCGCAATATCAGGCCGGTACAGGACGCCACTGGTGGTTGTGGATGGGAATCTTAACGCCCAGCGGTATGTGGATAACATCCTGCGACCTCATCTGCTGCCATTCCTGCTAGACCACTCAGAACTGAGAACCTTTCAGCATGACAACGCTCGTCCTCATGCTGCTCGCTTTACCACTGCATTTCTCCAAGGCGAGAACATCAACACCATGCAGTGGCCTGCGCTCTCCCCTGACCTGAATCCCATAGAGCACCTGTGGGATGAGCTTGGGAGACGCATAGTTGGCAGGGCCAGGACATGGGCAGAGCTGCTTCAGACATTGAGGACTGAGTGGGACAGAATCCAGCAGCAATCCATCCAAAGACTGGTAGGCAGTATACGCCGACGATGCACTGCCTGTATCCAAAACAATGGTGGCCACACACGCTATTGAAAGGGGACTGACATTGCACCCTGTGCTGTTCTGTACTGTAGAACAAACTGATGAGATGGTGTATCTTGGTCAAAAACTTGACATGTCATCAATAAAATGCCAATGTTTCAATTGGCAATTGTTGGTTTGTTTTATTTTGAACTGTTACAATTTTATTACATTTCAAACAAGTGGTAAGTTTCTTTTGTGTTGCCGTTGATCCCTTGACAATCGCGGCATGTTGATTGAAATGCCCATTTTGCACTGGCCTTTTTAAAGCCAATATCAAGACATCACGTACTGCTCATTAAAATCATCCCGTACCCCTTGGCTAATCACTGACAGTCAAAACGGCTGTTCAACAACTGTGCTATGAAGTGACCATTGAAGGTTCAAGTGACCATCCGTGACCGTTTTGTCTGACAGTGAGGACACTATTGTCCACAAATAAGTTCACACATTTACTACACGCAGTGTTATTGTTGATATTTAAAGGTTTCAGAGGTGGTAAGTTTCTTTTGCGTTTCAGTGTGTGTGTGTGTGTGTGTGTGTGTGTGTGTGTGTGTGTGTGTGTGTGTGTGTGTGTGTGTGTGTGTGTGTGTGTGTGTGTGTGTGTGTGTGTGTGTGTGTGTGTGTGTGTGTGTGTGTGTGTGTGTGTGTGTGTGTGTGTGTGTGTGTGTGTGTGTGTGTGTGTGTGTGTGTGTGTGTGTGTGTGTGTGTGTGTGTGTGTGTGTGTGTGTGTGTGTGTGTGTGTGTGTGTGTGTGTGTGTGTGTGTGTGTGTGTGTGTGTGTGTGTGTGTGTGTGTGTGTGTGTGTGTGTGTGTGTGTGTGTGTGTGTGTGTGTGTGTGTGTGTGTGTGTGTGTGTGTGTGTGTGTGTGTGTGTGTGTGTGTGTGTGTGTGTGTGTGTGTGTGTGTGTGTGTGTGTGTGTGTGTGTGTGTGTGTGTGTGTGTGTATATATACATATATATATATATACTATATATTATATATATATATATATAAATCTATATCGGGGGGGGGGGGGGGGGGGTGGGGGGGTAATATATATATATATAATATATATAAATAATATATATATATAATATATAATATATATATAATATATATAAATAATATATATATATAATATATATAATATATATAAATAATATATATATATAATATATATAATAATATAATAATGTATATATAATGTAATTATGTAATGTAATAAATAATATATATAAATATATATGTATATATACAGTATATAGTGGGGAATATGGCCTTAAAACGATCATTCATTCATTCATTCATATATATATATATATATCCGTGATCACAAAGGATCACTATCCCTCCCCCACGACCAAAGAAGCCCACGTCCAAATGAAAGCCATATTATTTTCGGACCGCCATATGATCTTGACTTTCAACATTTCGGGATAGAGCGTAAACTAAGAAACAGGGTGGAGCTTATTTTTGAACTTTTGAAATATGATCTTCTTACCCTCTCAATTTGTTCCTATATATGAAATAAAAATGCAGGCAAAATATGAGCACAATTGAACAATATTTAGGGGTAGCTCAATGATGGTAAAGTTTCTGATACCCCAAAGCTGCGGCCGCCCTTTTATTTCGCATACTACTGATAAATAGATTAATTCTGTTGATAAATTAAGAACCCAATTTTAACTACTAAGTAAATTGACACTCTCTCCTATCATCATACACACAACATGCAATCATTGTGGTAAAATTAATTACTGGGAACACAGATAAAACCTTTAAGTTATAAAACTCTGTGCTCCATTAAATAAATAATTACAGTTGTAATATGTACATTGTACATACACAATATCTGTTATAATAAAAGAGTAAAATGTTCGTTGAGCTAGAGTCTGCTAGACAATAAATGCTAAAATGAGATGTAGCGCTGACCTGGGAACGCTTATCACCATAGTATCTAAAAGTAAACACTGTACATAGGTGTATCACAGAACACTATTTGAAAATAAAAACGAAGTTATCACAGGCTTTGCAGAGAATCACAGACACAATGGGTGTATTAAAAAAAAACACCTTTAGAGGCCATTTTTCCCCGCAAGCGGGGGTTGGCCTTTTTCGGGAACTGTGGTTGTTGTTGTTTTTCGGTCCCCTTTTTGAAGCAATGTTTTACGGCCGGATGCCCTTCCTGACGCCAACCCTTTTTGCCGCCTTTAACGACAAGCAGGGAATTACCAGTGAACTGGTACTCAATTTGCCGACCTCGGAAGGATGACAGGCTGAGTCAACCCCCCTGGCGTTAATTCAGCGATTGACCGGGATTCGAACCCAGGATCCTAGGATCCTAAGCCGGCACCCTAGCCGCTAGCCCAACACCAGGGACTTACCCTAGCGGCACCCAGGGACCCAACCCTAGCCAACCCAACCCTAGCGGCACCCAGGGACCGCAACCAGGGACTACCAACACAATGGGTGTATAAACATGGTATAATATTATCACAGATTATAGAAGCATAATCATTGTGGTTCAACTGGTTCATATCTATTATCCAACCAATCATCCGAATCCCATTGTTTTGCTGATAAATTGATAATGCAAATTTTCCATGAATTTATATTCCAGACATATTCAGACTTGTTTACTGTTTGGACTCAATGGACTGACTATGCTGACTAAGCAACAGCTGCAACACTGTTGCAGCAGTATGTTTGTGTAATTGCTTGAGGCATTGTGCTCACTGCTCAGTTATTAATAGAACTGTTTGGATTTTCTTGATTCTTAATTTCTTAATGCTATGTTCTATTTCTTTCAGATTCATATCTGATTGAAAATGTCATCTGTGGAAAAAGCAACAAGATCTCAAACCAAGTTGTATCTCCTTGGCGACTCTGTGACTGAATTAAGTGGCAGCAAGTTGCTATCATTGCGTATGGCTCTTGGATTCTTCCTACATCACCATCTCGATCTGAAGGAGACCGTAAGACAATCGTCGGATGTTACCATCACGGAAATAGCTAACTTTTGGAAGAAAGCTAGAATCCCGATGAGAGCTCATCAAAACTGCCAAACCAAGCTTGAGCAGACATTTGAAGAATGGCGTCTTCTGAAAAAGAACAAAGCGCGAACGTCACCAACTCAACTCGCGAGAGAGTCGGCTTTTGTTTCCAGGCTTGAAGACCTTTTTGATGTCGCTCACGCTGATGCTCTGACCAATACGTCAGTATTACAAGAAGACAAGGATTTCTTGTTAGCCCAGCGAGAAAAGGGAAGAATGGGGGTCACTGGCTGGAGTAGATGTAAAGCTTGCTGCGAAGGAGAAAACGGCGTCCAAAAGAGAGGAGGAAATGCTTGCCAGGCGACAGCGAATGGAGCAAATGAAACAGTTAGCAGCTTCAACAGCTGAACTGATTTCATCTGGTTCTGAATCTGAAAACAGCTCAGCAGAAGATAGTGAAAAGATGGAAACTGGGGACAATGCAAGTGAGGGAGCTGCTGGAGGCATCACATTTCAGACACGAAAAAGAAAGAGGGGGCGAAAAACTGTCGTTACTGAAGAACTCGCAGCCGCTCTAGATCGCACAAAAGTGTCAGACCGCAAAGCCGTTTTTGTTATAGCAGAAACTGCCAAAAGCTTGGGACAGAACATTGATGAACTTGCTCTAAACAGAGACTCAATTCGCCGACAAAGAGTACAACACCGAGTCCAGAGATCTGCAAATATAAAGGCGGAGTTTCAGGGTAACGTTCCCCTTGTTGTTCACTGGGACGGCAAACTGATCCTTGATCTAATTGGAAAAGAGAAGGTTGATCGCCTGCCAGTATTGGTTTCAGGGAAAGGAGTTTCTCAGCTACTCACAGTTGCCAAGCTTCCATCTGGAACAGGCGAGGCTCAGGCTGCTGCTGTCTTTGGAGCCATTGAAGACTGGGGCGTAGCCGACAGCATCCGAGCTATGTGTTTTGACACGACCAGCTCAAACACTGGTCGGATCGCTGGTGCCTGTGTCCTCCTAGAGCAGAAGCTTGAGAAGGAGCTCTTGTCACTAGCTTGCAGGCATCACATTATGGAATTGATAATTGGTGCAGTGTTCCAAGTGTGTATGGGATTGGGAGCCAAATCTTCTCCCGAGGTTCCACTCTTCAAACGCTTCCAGGAATACTGGGGATTCATAGACACGGCCAAGTATGAACCAGGGATTTGCAGCTGATGACGTGGCAAGTCTAGTGGAAGACATAAAGCAAGGCACTATCGATTATGCCAACAAGCATCTTGAACAGAGTCAGCCGAGAGATGATTATAAAGAATTCTTGGAACTTGTGATTGTCTTTCTCGGTGCTGCTCCTGCCAGAGGAGTGCGATTCATGTCACCCGGAGCAATGCACCACGCCCGCTGGATGTCCAAAGTAATATACTGTCTCAAGATCTGGATGTTCAAGGCTCAATTCAAACTGACTCCTGCAGAAAAGAGAGGATTACGTGATGTGTGTGTATTCACAGTACGTGTCTACCTGACAGCCTGGATCTCTGCACCTCAAGCATCAGGTGCTCCTTGTAGTGACCTGCTGCTGCTGAGGTCACTGCTTGAATACTCATCAATCCATCCAGCCATCTCAAAGTCAACATCACGCAAGTTTCCAATCACGTGTGGTACTTGTCACAGGAACTTGTTAGCTTGGCTTACTTCGACAATCGGGTCAGTTCGGCAACCAAGAGACTGATGGTGAGTGCCATGAAGAATGAAGAAGACCAAGATCAGGATCATTCCAAGCGAATCACTGTTGCTCTTGATTCATTCAAGGACAAGAACTTGGAAGATTTCGTCACAGCAAGGTCAATGAAACTTCTGCGAATGATGGAACTTCCAGATGGATTTCTCGCGGTTGATCCGGACTTGTGGGATGACAGAGACGACTACAAGCAGGCTGCAGAAACAGTCAACTCTCTAAAAGTTGTCAATGACTACGCTGAATGTGGAGTGGCACTCATTCAGGAGTACAGTGGGTTGATAACCCACGATGAAACTCAGCTGCAATTCCTGCTGCAAGTTGTCGAGGACCATCGCAGAATGTACCCTGATAGCAGAAAACATACACTGTCCGGGATGCCATGAAAATAATAAATTTGGGGTTTGCTGGACATTGTCAGACTGATACTATGAACTGTCAGAAACTGAACAAAGAATTCACTATTAACGTGTTCAAAAATAAATACTGTGTTCAAGTGTGTTGTTTAAAATAAATTAAGATATAGTCTGATATACTCGTAATTCGTTGAATTTTTATAATTTTCATAATCTTTGCGGCCCTTGAGCTACCCCTAAACATAATAATTTAGTGCTCAAACCTTTTATACAGTGTTTCTATATTATATGGAACAGATTAAGGGGGTAAGACTTTCAAAAATAAAAATTTAGTAGTTTTTTTTAATTTTTTAAGCTCCACCGTACTAAGAAAATGTGCCCCCATATACAATCTTTCCATAAAACTCAACATTATGAAAATCGGAGCAAACATTTTCAAGTTGCGATCAAATATGTGTTTTTTTTGGTAAATTTGGTCACAATCCCAAAAAATAGTGGCAATACCCCTGGGTGCTCACCTGGTAGACTAAAGCAGTATACTACACCAAGTAAAGGTTCTTTAAACAGTATGATGGTACATCTTTAAACAGTATGACCAATTTCAATCATTGCTAGGAGACAGGGCAGCATCGCAGCATGTAGAATCATACTAACATAATAAGATTTTTAAAAGATTTTTCTGATTCTGTCAACAAAGTTTGGTACATCACGGGTTGATAAAAGTTGTGATCAAGTTTCATCAAAAGTGTGTGTGTCATTTCGGAGAAGAAAGAAAATGCCTATTTTTGGGGGGCAACCCCCACGTAGATCCCCTCAAGGCCCGAATTTTAATGCAGTGAACAAACTTCGGTACATCATGGGTGATGAAGGTTGTAGTCAAGTTTCATCTAAATTGTGTGTGTAGTTTCAGAGAAGAAAGCAAATATCTGTTTTGAAGGGGGTCAAACCTGGAACCACTTTGTCCCCTGGTAGACCCCCTTCGACCCCAACTTTTTTCATGCGGTGAACAAACTTGAGTTGCAACCTACCAAATAACATTTGTGCCAAGCTTGGTTTCGGAGAAGCAGTTGCAAGTGTTTACGGACGGACAGACGGACTGACAGATGGACGATGCCCCATCGCATGAGCTCCCCACAACTATGTTAACAACTATGTTAAATTGTCAACGTTGAAAAAAAAAACGTCAACCCCTGATACTTTTTATTCCCATTATTGATGCAAAAATTGCATTCCGAAAGTCCCAGCCGGCTACGAGGAACAGCTCAGACATTGGCAGAAGAAATCCCAAATGGTGGTTTAGTACTCCTAAGGGTCGAAGAAACTCTGAGGTACCATTAAAATTGGGCACTAATATTATACACAAACCCTACAACAGGTATAAAAACCTACCCCTGAATATTATTGGGGGAGGCTTAATTTAAAAAAGTGTGTCATGACCAACAAAATGACCATGGTAGCGATGACATAAGGAAAGATGAATGATAAGAGCGACAGCAGCATCCTTACTTTTTCCTCTCCTCTGCATCTTCGGGAATAACCTCGTGCAAAGGCTGCAGCTCCATCTCATGGGTGAGCAGGGACTTTACATTGAACTGAACGCCCGATAGTTTGAAGGTCGGGCCACGTCTTTTCCCCGGTTGTGAACCTGGAAGGCATGCAATACACCAGTCAACAAAATCTTTTGTTTGGGATCCTTAAGGTAATCCCTTGTTTTGTTGTAAGTAATCATGATCCTCCATGGGAGTTTAATATGTCACTAAACAATTTCAGTGATACTACAAGGACATTTAAACAGACTCAAAATGTCACAACCTAGAAATCTTGGAGTGAAAGGCAATTCATCACAGGAACACCCGGTGTCACCGCAAGTCCACATGTAGTTACCGTCTGCCTTGTGATTTTCCTGGAGCTGCTCCTCGTACTCTTGCATGGCATCCTGACAGCCCTTGTGGATAAGCTCTCCGAGACTCCTTAAATCTGCTGCAGACTTGTCTCCCAGCTCAGCATCTCGGGCAATGGCGTCGAGCCTGCAATACATGCCCAGCTTGGCTTATTCAAGGACAAATTACGATGAAGTCACGTGAAGAGGCGTTTTTTAAATAAAATTCTCAAATTAATTTCAGCTTGGGAATCAACTTTACCAATATAACAAGGAGATAAATAAAAGCTTGCAACGTACCGAAGTAATGGCGCGCCAAACCTTTTATAACTTCTTATGAACCTTCAGGGAAAGGAATGGTGGAAAACCCAAGAAAAAAAATAAAAACAAATAAATCACCTTCAAACAACTCGATCCCCATAGAATGCTGTTCCTCATTTGATCGCAGGACCGTTCCAAACTACCTGCTTGACCATCCACCATTTAAAACCAACCTGCGAATCTCTGCATCTGTAAATCCATGCACAGAATCACGAAGGGTACGGGGGCGTCCCCTTCTGCGTGGCTTATGATCATCGCCAGAGTCATCCGATTCACTGTCAGATGCCGATGACCTACGCTTCCGGCGTCGTGAGCTCACATCCGAATCACTGCCATTTAAATTTGCCTGCAGGTACACAGCGTGGGTGAGAGAGAGGATATGGGTGGGTGAGGGAGAGGAGAGTAAAGGGTGAAGCAAAAATAATCATCCCTGACTGAACCTTTATGCAAATCCTGAAAATACTGACACCTGGTAATCAAACTGCAGCCGTAAATAAAGTAGCCCAGCCTGTTCGAAGGGAATACCTTTTTGTTGCGCATGCGTGGTAGTAAGTAAATCCCCTCAAGCTCGCGCTGGCGTTCTTCGTCCTCCACGATATGCCGCGCAACCTCTGGGATTATGTCATCCCAGTCTTGTTCTGTGGGCTCGTCCTCAACCGCAGGCTCCTCTTCCTCCTCCATAGTAGCAAAGTTTGCCACCTGCGCATCATGAGTCGCTCATCAGGAAATCATCAACATTGCTCATTGCGGTCATCCAAAACAAGAAGTGCGCCGAGCAGGAAATGAGATCCTGGAGACACGACGATACCTTGAATTGTGACAAAAGTTCTTCCCCTACAGTAAGCTGACCACTTTCATTTTCCCGAGTCTCAGCACGTCGCAGGATCTCATCAATGTCCATTTCCTGCAGCCAATAAGGTCACCGTTTAATTGGGAGCGAGAACAGAAAACGTATAAAAAATATAAAAATATTAAAAAAAAAAGTGGGGTGTAATAAGGTATGTTTTAGAATAACAAAAGGCAATATTAAATCGAGCAAATGAGATAAGATTATAAAAGGCTGTCAACAAACAGCAAAGGAACTGCATTAATACATCTTACACAAGCCTCGTACATGAGCTCTTTCAGCTCTTACACGAGCCTCGATCTTGTATAACAAAAAAAAAAAAAAAATTTATACCTGAGGCTCTTGCTCTTCACCCTCTGGCTCTTTGAAAAGTTCAACTGCCCCAAACTTGAGGATGGCGGCCAACTCCTCTTTGTTGAATGGATTTGTGCTGCAATGGACAATACAGCTTTTGCTGAGCAACAAAATAAGGCTTTCTTCTTTCATGTTGCCTTGATTACCAACACGTACCAGTGATGATACGTACCATGAAAATGAACTTGGGATAATCACTAAGGTTATAGGAACAGTATAAACTTGTAAATTAAACTTGTAAATTGGAACTTGTATAAACAGTCTTTATACAAGTAAAAATATTCTAAAACAATTACAACTACAAACTCAGCAAACATCCTTTGTCACAGTTAAACAGCTATAATGAAAATAAAGTCCATTACTGAATTGTAGTCCCAAGAAAGAAGCCGGACATAACCACATGCACACAAGCATATGCATATATATGCACACAAACATATGTATACATATATATGTATGCAAACAAATGTATGTACATATGCATGCAAACATATGCATATATATATATATATATATATATATATATACATATATATATATATATATATATATATATATATATATATATATATATATATATATATATACACAGTGAAACCTTGACTTACGAGTTTAATTCGTTCTGTGACCCTGTTTGTTCCCTGTTTGTCGTTAAAGGCGGCAAAAAGGGTTGGCGTCAGGAAGGGCATCCGGCCGTAAAACATTGCTTCAAAAAGGGGACCAAAAAAACAACAACTACCACGGTCCCCGAAAAGGCCAACCCCCGCCTTGCGGGGAAAAATGGCCTCTAAACGGTGGGGGGGGGGGGGGGGGTGTGACCGAGCTCGTAACTCAATTTGCTCGTTTCTCAAATTAAATTTCCCCATTAAAATGCATTGAAATGCTATTAATCCGTTCCAGCCCGCCAAAAACCACACCAATTTTTTTTTAAATATACAGTATATATAAAAATATCTCGCGCTTTATATTTCACCTGTATGCAGCATACAAGTTGGCAAGATGGCCTGGACTGGAGGTACGCACACTTGACTCTAAACTGTCCAGCCTGGGTTTGAATCCCGACCCAGCTATAACCTGTCATGGGTGAATCACAGGCAGGGTGATTCATCAATGTGTGTACCGCTAAACTGGGCGCCCCGTTTGCGTCCCATTAGTTGTTGGATGTTAAGGATCTCACCGTGTCTTCCACAAAGAGAAGGCGAGCTATCGCCGGCACTCTGGACAAGTTGTGGCCTGGCATGCTCTTCTCCTCTGCCGTTATATACGTCCTCCTCGGCATCTTTTTCCAGAAGAGCCCTGTCTCGTCACAGTTGAAGATTTGCTGGGGGATGTATCGTTTGGCTTCTATCAGTTCGGCAAAAGTTATAATAAAATCTTCAGCTGCCTTCACATCCGCCTCACCAAGTCGACAACACGCACACCTCGCTCATGTTTTTCGACGATTGCGTGTTTTATATCCAAGCACATCATCCTTTTCTTCTTCTCAGCACTGCCCTTGGCACTCAATTTCTTAGGACCCATGGTTAAAACTAAGAAATTTTCCAAAATAACCAAAATGTGAAAACAAAGCAGCAGCGATATACGGCAGAGATGCTTGCACGGCAAGATAACCACGTGACCGGAACCCACTTGGTGGCGGGTGGCGTAAGCTCGTAACTCAGATCTCGGCTCGCATCTCAAAGCAATAAACCACCCGAGCGACGGCTCGTATCTCGGAAAACTCGTAAGTTGGTGCACTCGTAAGTCAAGGTTTCACTGTATGTATGTATGTATGTATGTATGTATGTATATATGTATGTATATATGTATATATGTGTATATATATATATATATATACATACATACATACATACATACATACATACATACATACATACATACATACATACATACATACATACATACATACATACATACATACATACATACATACATACATATATATATATATATATATATATATATATATATATATATATATATATATATACATATATACAGTGGAACCTTGACTTACGAGTTTAATTCGTTCTGTGACCGAGCTCGTAACTCAAATTGCTCGTTTCTCAAATCAAATTTCCCCATTAAAATGCATTGAAATGCTATTAATCCGTTCCAGCCCGCCAAAAACCACACCAATTTTTTTTTAAATATACAGTATATATAAAAATATCTCGCGCTTTATATTTCACCTGTATGCAGCATACAAGTTGGCAGGATGGCCTGGACTGGAGGTACGCACACTTGACTCTAAAGTCTAAACTGTCCAGCCTGGGTTTGAATCCCGACCCAGCTATAACCTGTCATGGGTGAATCACAGGCAGGGTGATTCATCAATGTGTGTACCGCTAAACTGGGCGCCCCATTTGCGTCCCATTAGTTGTTGGATGTTAAGGATCTCACCGTGTTTTCCACAAAGAGAAGGCGAGCTATCGCCGGCACTCTGAACAAGTTGTGGCCTGGCATGGCATGAACATGAAAACATGAACATGAACATGAAATGTTCGACATGAACATGAAATTTTCCAAAATAACCAAAATGCGAAAACAAAAATGCAGCGCTATACGACAGAGATACTGTACGTGCACGGCAAGATAACCACGTGACCGGAACCCACCTGGCGGCGTAAACTCAAAATAACCAGCATGCGAAAACAAAAATGCAGCGCTATACGACAGAGATACTGTACGTGCACGGCAAGATAACCACGTGACCGGAACCCACCTGGCGGCGTAAACTCAAAATAACCAACATGCGAAAACAAAAATGCAGCGCTATACGACAGAGATACTGTACTTGCACGGCAAGATAACCACGTGACCGGGTGGCGAAAGCTCGTAACTCAGATCTCGGCTCGCATCTCAAAGCAATAAACCGCCCGAGCGACGGCTCGTATCTCGAAAAACTCGTAAGTTGGGGCACTCGTAAGTCAAGGTTCCACTGTATATGTATGTATGTATGTATGTGTGTGTATATATATATATATATATATATATATATATATATATATATATATATATATATATATAGCGTAAGGACTCGACTTTGTTATCCCTTTTACGCCGCACCCAGTGACCCGATGCCCACAGCCCGAATGGATTTACGATCTACGAACCGCGCTCTTTGTTTATCACGTACAGACATACTCGAAAAATCTGAATTAGCCGACGTTGGGGCCCAAAAGCATCCGATTAACTGCCGATACGACGCCATCTTACGACGCCATCGTATTGGCGTCTGCTGGGCGAAGGCGAAGCAAGCCGTCCGCTGATTGGACAGTCGAAGGCGACAGCAAGCCGTCCACTGAGAATGACAATCCCAGAGTGGTGCTATGCCGATTCCTATTACGAATCCATTCATTTTTCAAAAGTATATCGCAGCGTTGTCATTTAAGTAGATTGCAATAAATACGTTGTTCATATACGCACTCTTCATTCTCATCTTTCTTCCTAACTCTTACTCGGACAAGCAAATCCCCTATGCCATCCATAATGGTACACTCTATCCATACACCACATCCTCCCTTCCGTGGATGTTCCACGAGTTTCGGTTAGTATATATATTGTTGCGGAGATGAGGACTGTATTTTTTTGATTGTGTGCTGTATTATTATTATTATTGTTTATTCTGCGCCCCCCTACCTCCGGAGCTGTGTTAAGGTGAAAGGGCATCCCATAATTAGTCCACAAGCATACACGTCAGCCAAGTAATAGAATACCCCTGTTGATAGTTATCTCTTATTCTGTGTTCTAGGGTAAGGCTGTGTCTCCCATTAATTGAAGTACTCCATTGCACCAGTGAAAGAGAATAGATCCCCTTTCATTCCCATCCCCAAAATCTCCATTCCCTTTTACATCCCCTCTCGTGATTGCCAACCCTCGATTGCCAATTACATCCCCTCTCGTCATTGCCGAGCCTCGATTCCTAATTACCTCCCCTCCAATAACCGCCATTGACCACGAGGCAGGGTCGGAGAAGAAAGGCATGTCTCCACCTCGTCATAGAGGGGAAGAGGGGCGTGCCCGCCCGTCGTCATCAAGGGCGGAGCGAGAGGGTCGCGTGACCAACCAGGGCCGAGGTGAGCACACCGATGGGCGTGTCCTGAAGGCCGGCGGCTTAATCGCCGGAGGCGTTATAAAAGGCGCGCACGCAGGAAGCAAGTGAGTTGGTCGCTGTTACATATTTATGTGAATGTATGTGAATTACCATTCAGGTCTTTGCTTATCCATGCGTAGTAGATTAAGGGTTGTTGTGGTTGGAGGGTCAGGAGCCCTTCTGAAAAAGTGTCCGGAAACGGAAGTGACCGGAAACGGAAGAGGAAAAGACACGAGGAAGAAAAGCGACGAGGATTCTTCTTCCTCGCCCCGCTCCGACGAAAGGTGGGATCGACCTTGCGCCGCGTGGAAAAGCGGCGTTCCGAAGCCCGTCCGGCGAGAGGAGTTACCGGGACGTGTACCTACCCGGTGGAGACGTCAAGTTGACGTGGGGCCGTGCATCGACCCCGCGTCTGGCACCGTTCGCGGCACCGTCTAAACAGACGCGTACGGGTCGCACGTTGGGGCCTAACACGCCTTGCAAGCGGCGTGGGGCTTTTGGCTTGCTTTACCGTACCCGCTGCGCGTGGCCACGAGGGGCTGCAGCCGCGGTGCCTGGTACGATACCTGCCCGGTGGAAACACGTCCACCCGGGGTTCGTTCAACCGCCCGAGTGCGGCGACGCCGACCAGCATCTTGGTCAGGAGGGGCCCAGAGACATTGTGAGGGGCAGAGACCAAAAGGGGGTCGTGAGTACAGAAGGGGACACACATATATAAGATGGCCATCTTAATCATATAGGGAATTGATTGTGGATTGGGAATTGTTGATGGTTGTTTGTTGTTGATTGCTCGGGGAATATCCGTGATTGTATCATTGAAATGGTATGATATCCTTACCCTGGAAATATATCATTGAACATCAGTTTCTCTTGGGTGGAATTCATAGGGATTGCGTTGCGAAAGCGCATATATATAATACTACTTTCTGGCGAAGGTCCTCTCATGGTCCGGGGGTCACCGAGACCAGGTAGTCACCGAGGGGACCACGTAACAGTCGCCAAGAGAGTCGTGAGGAGTCAGGCAGTGGAGTCGGTGGTCAGTTGGTTGTGTTGGTTGCGGTGAGGAGTCGGTGGTGGTGGTCAGTTGGTTGCGGTGAGGAGTCGGTGGTAAAGAGTGAGTGGACCAAGAACGAGTGGAGGGTTTGGACCAGACGCGTCCGACGAGGCCTGGCAAAGCACGCGACGTCCACAGCAGCCAAAACAGCAGCGTGGGGCCTGAACGGCGGCTGCTAAACGCGCCGGTTGTGCTGCGGGACCCCCTTGGACCTCCCTCTCCCTCCAGCCATCCACCTCCTGCCTTTCCACCCTTCTTGTGGACGTGAGTTTGTTCTGTTTGTTCTGTCCTGGGAATAAGTTAAGTCCGTAGATAAGCTAGTATTTGCACTGTGTCACCTGCGTCTTATGTGTTGTAAATAAACCTTGATTGCACCTTTTTGCTTGTGTAAATAATAAATCCCATTACTCGTCTGTACGTCTTCTCGTTTTATTCCTTCTTCTTCTTCACATCCGTGTCGCCTTTGTCTTTTCCCTATTGACTAGCTGCGGTGCGATCCGGCCAACGTTTGGGTGAAATCGGGTTCTAATCGGGGAGTAACTGTTCGGACGCGGTAATACCAACCGCTCGGTAAAATAACATCTAAAAACCGCGTCAGTAACAATATATTTGTGCAGCCTCTGTCCTGTCCTGTGTTGTGTTGTCTTGTGTTGTGTCACTGAACTACTTTCTCAAACTTTTGTGAAATCGTATCAAACTTCTGGTATGCACATATCTCTCCCGTCGGTATGTCCTCAGGGTTTTTTGGGTTTTTTTTATCCCAAATTTATTTTTTTTGGGGGGGTATTTTTTTTTTCCAACTTCAATTGTTTATAAAATGTGATATCACGTATATTACAAATACATTTGTGCAAAATAATTGTTTGAATTATGATTGGTTTAAACCATGACAAAACGGCAACTGTCATTTATCTAAATATATCGACACATCTGGGCAGTATCTGTGTTGTCACTTAACGACTCCCTCAAACTTTTGTTTCCGTGGTTGTGAAGTGTTTTTAATAACGTTGTGGTGGTTTTGAATCACGTGGTGGTGAGGTATTTTGAATTATGTGGTGGTGAGGTGTTTTTAAATGATGTGGTGGTGAGGTGTTTTAATATCACGTGGTGATGAGGTGTTTTTAAATCACATGGTGGTCAGGTGTTTTGAATTACGTGGTGGTGAGGTATTTATAATTACGTGGTGGTAAGGTGTTTATAATTAGGTGGTGGTGTGTTTTGAATTAGTTGGTGATGAGGTGTTTTGAATTATGTGGTGGTGAGGTGTTTTTAATTTCGTGGCTGTGAGGTGTTTTTATTACGTGTTTTATGGCTGTGAGGTGTTTTTATTACGTGTTTTATGGCTGTGAGGTGTTTTTAATTTCGTGGTGGTGAGGTGATTTTATTACGTGTTTTATGCCTGTGAGGTGTTTTTAATTTTGTGGTGGTGAGGTGTTTTTATTACGTGTTTTATGGCTGTGAGGTGTTTTTAATTTTGTGGTGGTGAGGTGTTTTTATTACGTTTTATGGCTGCGAGGTGTTTTTATTACGTGTTTTATGGCTGAGGTGTTTTTATTTTCGTGGTGGTGAGGTGTTTTTATTACGTGTTTTATGGCTGTGAGGTGTTTTTATTTTCGTGGTGGTGAGGTGTTTTTATTATGTGTTTTATGGCTGTGAGGTGTTTTTATTACGTGTTTTATGGCTGTGAGGTGTTTTTATTACGTGCTTGATGGCTGTGAGGTGCTTTCAATTTCGTGGTGGTGAGGTGTTTTTATTACGTGTTTTATGGTGGTGAGGTGTTTTGAATTACTTGGTGGTGAGGTATTTTGAATTACGTGATGGTGAGGTGTTTTGAATTACGTGGTGGTGCAGTGTTTTGAATTACTTGGTGGTGACTGGTGAGGTGTTTTGAATTACATGGTGGTGAGGTGTAATCGTCCCAAACTTCCAGTCTGCACCTACCCCTCCCCTATGTATGTGCTGAGGGGTTCTTTCTTGAAAAAAAAACATTCAACCTAATCTTCATCCTAAATTGCCTATAAAAATGTAATATCACAAACACAACAAATACATTTGTGCAAAGTAATTGTTTGTATTATGATTCGTGAAAATCATGACAACACAGCAACTCAGGTACAGTCATTAGCCTCAGCTAAAATAAGCCCGTTCCTCAGTAACGACGCTTGATGAGGCGAGCGCAACTAATATATAATTATATATATATATATATATATATATATACTGTGTATATATATATATATATATATATATATATATATATATATATATATATATATATATACATACATACACACACACACACACACACACACACACACACACACACACACACACACACACACACACACACACACACACACACACACACACACACACACACACACACACACACACACACACAGTCATACCCCGTTTTACGCCATTTCGACCTACGTCAAATCCGACTTTACGCCACTGTTCTCGAGTAAATTTCAGTTCAGCGAACGTCATTATGTGCGACTTTACGTCACACTCCTACGGACGCGAAAAAAAAAATTGCTTAAAAATATATTTAAAATAAATAAAATAGTACATAAATTAACAATAAAATAAGCTAAAAAACAATTTAAAATACAATAAAAAGCACATTAAAAATATATTAAAATGTACGTACAGTAGTACGTACGTGCAGCTGCTGATTCTCATTCAAAACAGAGGCGACGTACAGTATTCCTTTACTGTGTCTGTGTTAGCCATGGGTCCTAAGAAGGATAATGCGAGTGTTTCCAAGCGCAATGTGGTTACGATGAAAGATAAGTTAAATCTGATTAAAAGGTATGAAAAAGGTGAAAAAGTGTCGGTGATAGCGCATAGACCTGATCGCGAATCGGAACCGCAACGCGTCATGGGATCGGAAAGGGGCAACAGAAAGTGTACAGCCAATATAAGTCAAGACATACTCTCAAGTGCCTTGTTGGTATTACACCTAGCGGAACAATTTCATACATTTCCAAACCTACAGGAGGAAACACGTCGGGCAAAAAAATTGTCAAGATGACGAACATTGTAGACAAGTTCCAGCCCGGCGATATTTGTATGGCCGATCGAGGTTTCAACATTCAGGAACTGTTCTTGCATAAGCAGGTTGTTTCTCTTCTCCAATGGGAACCCCCCTTTCCCTCAAATATTTCTTTAAATCGCTGGATTTTTATGCCAAAAAACGCTGAATTTCTTTCACATTAGCCATCTTCCTTTCCGTAAACACAGCGTCGATCGTAGACAGACGCTTCCTCTTCTGGGTTCGTGTTTACCTTTGCCCCCTTTTCGATCCCATCATGCTTTGCGGTGGAGCGCCCTCTGTTGATATTTACCGATTCGGGATAAGGTTCGCGATTCGCGATAAGATTCGCGATTCGCGATAAGATTCGCGATTCGCGATTTACCGATCTTGAGGCTTTGTTTTCCTCTCAGCGGTCCGTCGTTTGTGCCCCAAAAACTTTCGTTCTCTGCGTTTCCCAGTCTTTTCACCCCATAGCCTACTTCCTTGTTTAAAATACACTCAAAAAAAAACAAAAAAACAAAAAAAACATTTCCTTCTCTGTTCTTATTCTTTGTTCTCATTCGTTTATTCGTTCTTATTCGTTCGTTCGTTCTTCGACCACGTGTTTCTCCCCCATTTCCCCAGATAGTTTTCACTGTTATTAACCTTCAAATGTTTGCACTTTCCCCTCAAGTTCTGTATTCCGTCGTATATTATAACACCTTTTTCTTCTTCTTCTTTAAAAGGCTGCTTTCGACTTGCTCACCAAATCTATTCATCCCAAAAAAAAATTCCATCTCTTTCAGTGCCTCTTTTCTACATTCCCTGAACTCTCCTGCACTCCATCCTCCCTCCAGCGTCCTTAAACGTATTTTTGACTCGAAGATCACAAGAAACTCATTTTGCAATAAATGTTCGTTTCCCATTAATCGTACACTTTCTAAAATCCAATCTCACCCCTCCCCTCCAAATCTTCCCCATAACCCCTCCCATCCAAATCTTCCCCATCACCCCTCCCCTCCAAATCTTCCCCCTTGCCACTCCCCTCCTAATCCTCCCCATCACCCATCCCTTTCAAATCTCCCCCCTTGCCCCTTCTCTCCTAAACTCCCCCCACACCCCTCCCCTCCAAGACTCCCCCTCGCCCCTCCTAGACTCCCCCTCACCCCTCCCCTCCTAGACTCCCCCCTCACCCCTCCCCTCCAAATCTCCCCCATATCCCATCCCTTTCAAATCCCTCCCCTTGTCCCTTCCCTCCTAAACTCCCCCCTCGCCCCTCCCCTTCAAATCTCCCCACCCTCATTTTTTCTCAATTTCCCCCCTCTCACTCCCCCTCCTCAAAGCGTCCTCCCCGCTTCTTCCCCCTTCCAACTCTCACCTCCATCTCCCCCAACCTTCTGCCTCGCTCTTCCCTCTCCTCAAATAACACCTCATTGTGCCTCACCCAATCACCATCAAACCTTTTGGCCGCCCCATCCTGTCCGTTTCTCCGAGCTATTCTGAAATCTCTGACACACCTTCAACAGCTCTCCCTACCTCTTCCACCTCTTCCACATCTTACCCTACCCCTCCTCCCCCCTGTTCTGTATCCGATGCTCCCCCTTCCTCTTCATTAACGGTATGGACCTCAAACATCCGGGGCCTTCGTTCAAACTCAACTGATCTCTCCATACAGGTTGCTTCTGTCAAACCAGACGTGATCTGCTTAACAGAAACTTTCCTCCTTCATGATGTCTCTGATTCCTTAGTATCTCTCCTGGGTTACTCCCTCCTCCGGTATGATAGACCTGAGCCTCGTCCTGGAGGTGGGGTTGCTATCTTTATCAAAAACTCTCTTCCTCACTCGCCCTGCACTGCACTCTCTCCACCTCACCCCCAGAAATACCTCTGGCTACGGCTTCCCCTTCGCTCCCACCTCTTGTTCATATGTGTGTTGTACCGTCCACCAAACAGTGATGACTCCATCTACATCTCGCTGTCTGATAATATGGACCAACTTCTGTCTAATCATCCCAACTCTCTCTTCCTCAAATGTGGTGATTTCAATTGTCACCATGCCAGTTGGCTGGGTGTGGGTACCTCTCTCACCAGCCATGGCTCCTCAGCAAATGACTTCTGCGACTCACTGGGACTGACACAATCTGTCAATTTCCCGACCCGGATCTCAGTCAACTGAGCATCTTCTCTTCTGGGCTTGGTTATGACTAACTTCCCTGAAAATGTCTGCTGCTCTTCTTCTGCTCCAATCGGCTCGTCTGATCATGAGGTTGTTAAAGTGGACATCTCTCTGACCATTCTCAGGGACCCTGCTCAGCGTCTACGAGTCTGGCATTTCACTCAAGCCAACTGGCACGGTCTTCAAGCAGCCATCAATCGTCTGGACTGGTCTCCCATCTCTACCACCTATGACATCAACTCATCCTGGGAATTCTTCCAAAGTAAATTGCTCTCTCTCATGCACAGATTTATCCCATCTCGTCTTCAGTTGTCATACCCTTCCTCCCGTCTATGGTACACGGAATCTTGTGGTGAGGCTGTTGCCCAGAAACAACTTGCCTTCGTCTCCTGGAAAGCAAATCCAATGGAAGGAAATCTCATTTCCTTTCACAAAGCCCGAAACAAGTGTGTGTCCACCCTCAGGAGAGCCAGGAAACAATATCTCTCCGTTCTCAAGACCGAACTCTCTTATCTGTCTCCCTCTTCCAAATCCTGGTGGCGTCTGGTCAAATCTGTTTCTGGTGTTTGTTCCCCCTCCATCCCCTGCCTTACCTCAAACGGCTACACAGCTGACTCCGCACGTGAAAAAGCTGAATGCCTCAACTCTGTGTTTGCCTCCAAATCTTGTGTCCCAAACCCATCCCTCTCTGTACCCACCGTACCCAGTCGGACCCAGCTGCTCCTGGACTCCGTGTCCTTTCCTCCTGACAAGGTGGAAAAGTTTCTGTCAACCCTCGACTCTGATTCTGCAACTGGACCTGACGGCATCAGCCCACGGGTTCTAAAATCCTGTTCTTCCGCTCTTTCACTCCCTCTCTCTGTTCTCTTCACCCTCTCTTTTGCTCAAGGTCAACTGCCATCTGCTTGGAAATCAGCCAACATCACCGCTTTGCACAAAAAGGTGCAAAAACAGATCCTAGCAACTACAGACCAATCAGCCTTCTCCCAATTATCAGCAAAGTCATGGAATCCATCATTGCTTCGGATATGAAATCTTTCCTCTTCTCCAATGGCTTGATCTCTGATCATCAATTTGGTTTCAGACCAGGTCACTCTACTCTGGACATGCTGCTTCTGCTGTCTCAACAATGGATGGAGGTCCTCAATGCCAAACAGGAAATTAGAGACGTCTCCCTCGACATATCACGTGCCTTCGATACGGTCTGGCACCCCACTCTGCTCACCAAACTCTCCTCCTTTGGTATCCATGGAAATCTCCACGCATGGCTGGCGGATTTCCTCTCTCGTCATAGTCAACGTGTGGCCCTGAATGGGTTTCTCTCATCTCCTCTTCCTGTTCATGCTGGAGTTCCCCAAGGCAGTGTTCTGGGCCCTGTGCTTTTTCTGGTCTTCATCAATGATCTCTGTGACTCTCTTGAAAATCCTCTCTATCTCTTTGCTGATGACTCCACTCTCTGCCGCTCCATTCCTCATCCCTCAGATCGGCAGTCTGCAGCCTCCTCACTCTCTGCAGACCTGGACAAAATCACAGACTGGGCAAACAAGTGGAACATGTCTTTCAATCCTGACAAATCTCACACTCTTACTATGTCTCTCCGAAAAAAAACGATTGAACAACCTTCCCATCTACTTTCTGAATAATCCTCTCCAAGAAGTTCTGTCACTCAAGCTTTTGGGTCTCACTATCTGCCATGATCTTTCCTGGGAAAACCATTTTCCAAGCTGGCCTCCAAAGCCAGTCGCCGACTGGGCATCCTCCGTCGTGCGAAGTCCTTCCTTGGCACACCTGAGCTCCTCACCACATACAAGGCTTTCATCCGCAGCTCAATGGAATATTGCTCTCCCCTCTGGGCTGGTGCTCCTCCCTCACACCTAGCTCGTCTTCACGCTGTTGAAACCAAAGCGTTCAGAATTATTGGAATCTCCCACGATGACGCTATCTCCGAGGGCCTTTCACTTACTCACCGCAGGCAGGTTGGTGGTCTTTCCGTCTTCTACCGACTCCTCTCCGGCCTTGCTCCCCCAGCTCTCTCTGGGCTCTGTCCCCCAAATATTCCTACAGGTCGCACAAGATCTGCCTGCAACCCTCTTATGGTTAAACTGCCAAAATCAAGACTCTCTGCTCACCTTCACTCCTTCGTTCCTCTTTTCTCCCGCCTCTGGAACAAACTCCTTCACTCTCTTCAATCCCACTCCTCCCTCCAGGTCTTTAAAACGGCTGTTCACCAACATCTCTTATCTTCCCCAATCCAAAACCTTGATCTTTTCTACCCCCACTAATTTCACCCCAAATCCACTTTTTTGAGGTGACTTTTGTCTTCTTTCCTGGAAGTCCTTGGTGTCCTTGCGTTTTATACCTATCCTGCCTCCCCCCAGGCCCTCTCCCTCCCACACATCTCCCGATGTCCCTGCTCTCAAATGTTGTGTTTTTGTGCACTTCCTCCCCTTCTCTCCCCATCTTGTCGACCGCTCCCCTTTTTATATACTTTGTTTGCTTGTTTGTTTGATTTGTTTCTTTGATAAATGTTAGCTCTTTCACGAGCCTCGACTCTGTATACAAAAAAAAAAAAAAAAAAAAAAAAAAAAAAAAGGTCTATGCCTTAGGGCTGCCACCGTCGACGGTATCGACCATCATTCATGATAGGGAACGTATTCTCGCATACGTCACTGAAAAAGCGCCGCCGGATAAGACTGCTAAAATGTGTGTTTGTGTTCAGAAGAGACGCCATGTTTAAGGTGAATAACATAATCTTATTAATTTTATTTATTATTCTTTACAAATTCATTTATTAATTGTGTTCATTACTCATTAAAAAATATGACAAAAATGTGTTATTAGTGTTCTTTAAGGTTTTGCGATAGTTATATACTTTCACGAGTTATTTACTCTCGTTTTAAATCTCTAGAGTTTGTCTTCATTTTAAGGCTTTTTTTTTTCTTTCTTTTTTTATACAAGATCGAGGCTCGTGAAAGAGCTAAAAGACATTGCGCTCGGTTTACGTCAAAAACCGAGTTACGTCACGGCTTATGGAACCAATTAATGACGTAGGCTGGGGTATATATATATATAATAATACATAATAATAATAATAATACATTTATTTTATCTAGCGCTTTTCAAGACGCCCAAAGGCGCTTTGACAGATTACAAAAAAACAAGTGCAAAAAGACAAAAATTAATAGGTAAATAATCAAAGCAAAAGGAAGGAGAAGGAGAAAGAGATAGTCAGGGGTTAAATGCTGTGGGTTAAATGTTGAATGCAGTGTTGAACAGGTGGGTCTTGAGTGATGTTTTGAATGTGGTGAGTGAGGAGGAGTCTCTGATGGTGTGAGGTCGTGAGTTCCAGAGGGTGGGAGCAGCGATGGAGAAGGCCCTGTCCCCCCAGGATCTGAATTTGGTCCGGATGGGGGGGGGGGGTCAGGAGGTTGGTACCAGCAGAGTGGAGGTTGTGGGTGGGAGTGTGTCTGGAGAGGAGGTCAGTCAGGTAGGATGGGGCCAGGTTATGGAGGGCTTTGTATGTCAAGAGGAGGATTTTGTACTGGATTCTCTGGGGGATGGGGGGCCAGTGAAGCTTATAAAGGACGGGGGTGATGTGGTCACGGGTCCGGGAATGGGTGAGTAGACGGCCAGCGGAGTTCTGAATGTATTGGAGTTTATTGGTGATTATTGAGGGTGAACCACAGAGGAGGCTGTTGCAGTAGTCCAGACGGGAGGCGATGAAGGCGTGGATGAGGGTTTCTGCAGCCGTGGAGGAGAGGGATGGACGGAGACGGGCGATGTTTTTCAGGTGAAAGAAGGCTGTCTTTGTGATCTGTTTTGTGTATTTGTCGAAGGAGAGGGTTTGGTCAAAGATGATGCCAAGATTCCTGATGTGAGGGGAGGTGGATACTGGGAAACCGTCGATGTTGAGGGCAAAGTTATGGGTGGATTTGGTGAGCGTTTTTGGGCCAATGATGATTTTTTCAGATTTATCATAGTTCAGTTTGAGGAAGTTGATTTGAAGCCAGGATTTTATTTCAGTGATGCAGTTTGTCAGGATAGAGTGCGTGGCGGTGGAGATTGACTTGGTGGAGATGAAAAGCTGGATGTCATCGGCGAAGCAGTGGAATTGGAGACCATGACGGCGGATTAAGTGACCAAGGGGGGACAGGTACAGGATGAAGAGGAGGGGGCCAAGAACTGAACCTTGGGGGAGGGGAGCAGTGGGGGATTTGCAGTTATTGATGGAGATGAACTGGCGTCTGTCAGAGAGGTAAGATTTGATCCAAGAGAGGGCAGTGCCGGTAATGTTAAAGGTGGTTTCAAGTCGGGTGAGGCGGATGGTGTGATTGATGGTGTCAAAGGCGGCGCTGAGGTCGAGGAGGATGAGAATGTCGAGGTTGCCGGCGTCAGAGGAGAGGAGAAGGTCATTGGTGATTTTGAGGAGAGCAGTTTCAGTACTGTGGTTGGAGCGGAATCCGGATTGGAATGTTTCATACAGGTTATTGGCAGAGAGGTGATGTTTGAGTTGAGTGGCTACAGCGCGTTCCAAAACTTTTGACAGAAAGGGTAGGTTGGAGATGGGTCTGAAGTTATTTAGGGTGTCAGGGTTGAGTCCAGGTTTTTTCAGAATGGGGGTAACAGCAGCAATTTTGAGGGATGGTGGGACGATGCCTGTAGACAGGGAGGAGTTTATTGTTGCAGTGATAAGTGGAGAGAGAGCAGGAAGGGAGGCCTTGACAAAGCTGGAGGGGATGGGGTCCAGAGTGCAGGTGGCAGTTTTCATTCCTATGAGGAGTTCAGAGAGGTCAGTAGGGGAGACTGGGGAGAACTGAGACAGGGGTTGGCAGGATAAGGGGGGGCAGGTGGCTTGAGGGGGAGCGGGTGCGGTGGTGGTTAAGCTGTTGTAGATGTTGTCAATTTTGCTTTGGAAGAATGAAAGGAAGGAGATGCAGTTTTCTACTGTGAATGACTGGGAGGTGGTGTTCAGGGGGCTGAGGAGTTTGTTTATTGTAGAGAAGAGTGCTTTTGGGTTTCCAGAGCCAGAGTGGATAATTTGAGAGTAGTAGGCGGAGCGGGCGCGGGAAAGGACATCTTTGTAGTGCTGTAGGTGGTCCTTGTAGGCTTGGGAGTGAATTGTGAGACCTGTTTTATTGCGGAGTCTTTCAAGTTGGCGAGCACGAGTTTTCATCAGGCGGAGTTCACGGGTAAACCAGGGAGCAGAATAGGTGAAAGAAACCGTTTTGGTTTTTATAGGCGCAAGCTGGTCAAGGCAGGAGGAGAGAGTGTGGTTGTAGTAGTCAGTGAGGTCAGAAGGGGTGTGGAGGTCAACGAAGGGAGAAGTGGACATTTTTTCAGAGAGGGTGGATGAGAATGAGGTAGGTGCAAGAGCGTTTAGCTTATGGAAGTTGATAGTGCGATAATGCCTTGGTGCTGGGGTGGGGATGTTGATGGTCATAGTGATGGCTAAGTGGTCAGAGAGGGCGAGGTCAGAGCCAAAGAGATGGTGCAAAATTAATCCAGTAGAGCAGACAAGGTCCAGAATGTGCCCACGGTTATGGGTAGGAAAGTTGACATGTTGAGTGAGGTTAAAGCAGGTGAGTAAATCAGTGAAGTCAGTGGTTATTGTGGAGTCAGTGGAGTCCATGTGGATATTGAAATCACCGAGGAGGAGGATTGAGGGGGAGAGGGAACAGAGCTGGGTCAGAAAGTAGGAGAAGTCAGACAGGAATGATGGGTGTGGTTTGGGAGGGCGGTAGACGACAGCCATGACTGACTGCGTGTGACCAGAGAGTTTAAAAGCCAGGTGTTCAAATGATGGAGCAGATGAGATGGAGATGAGGCTGGTCTTGATGTCCTTTCGGTGTATTACGGCAATTCCACCACCTCGGCCCTCCGAGCGTGGTTTATTGATGTATGAATATCCATTGGGTGCAGTGAGGTTGAGTGAGTAGTCCAGAGGTTGTTGCCAGGTTTCAGTGAGACAGAGAAAGTCCAGTTTATTATCCAGAATGTAGTCGTTCAGGATGAGGCTTTTGTTGTTGAGGGACCGGGTATTGAACAGAGTGAGCTTCATGTTTGTTTGTACGGTGGGGATGAACTCAGGTGATTTAGCCAGGGTTTGCAGACAGGACGTGCGATCGTGTGCGTTGCTGTGACCAGGTGCGCTGGGACGATGAGTGGGAGTGCGCTGAGCCGACCAGAGTACGGGAATGAAGTGACCTGTTTGTAAGTAAACAAACTTACGACCAGAGCCTCTATGAATATATCTGGGTCGTCGCAGGAGTCCGTGGTATTTGATTGCAGAGATGCATGATGGGGTGGAGTAAGTGTTGAGCAGAAGTAGCCTTGCAGCGGAGTACCTTAGAGCCATGTCAGGCAGGAGCGAAGGGGACGAGGACAAGGCCAAGGTCGAGGTCGAGGAGGACGAGTAGGCCTTGCCTGTGGAAGCGGCTTGCCAGAAGCGGCGAGCAAGACAGTAAAGGCCGAAGCGGCAGACGAGGCGCAGGACAGTTCGGGAGCGGGCCTGAGGCAACGGTGGAAGAGCCGGGCAGGCAAAGCCAGGAGCAGAGCCGGGACCGAGCAGAGAGCAGACCCAACGGCCAAAAAGCCGCCACGACCACCAGAAAAGCAGACTATGTACAATGACCCAGTCGGAGAAGCGGCGAGCAAGACAGTAAAGGCCGGAGCGGCAGACAAGGCGCAGGACAGTCCGGGAGCGGGCCTGAGGCAACAGTGGAAGAGCCGGGCGAAGTGGAAGGCGAAGCCAGGAGCAGACCCAACAGCCAAAAAGCCGCCACGACCACCAGAAAAGCAGACTATGTACAATGACCCAGTCGGAGAAGTGGCGAACAAGTAACGCCAGCGTCCTCTCCAGACCGGACCGGAAATGACATTTATTTATTTATTTATATATATATAAATTTATATAATATTATATACACACATATATATATATATATATATATATATATATATATATATATATATATATATATATATATATATATATATATATACTGTATATATATATATATATATATATATATACTGTATATATATATATATATATATATATATATATATATATATATATATATATATATATATATATATATATATATATATATATATATATATATATATATATATATATATATATATATATATACAGGGTGATTGAAAAGTAACTCCCTATTTTAAAATATTTAGAAAGTATTTATTTATTGTAATATTTTTCTCAAATTTTTAGTGTTTGTTCCTTCATGTATGAGAATTTAATCTGTGTTGGTTTTTTTTCAGATTATTTTTTGTTTGAAATTCGGAAGCCCTACAAACATGGCTGGACGTCTTACCCTGCAGGAGCATGCCCAGCTAGCGGCACGTTATGAAGTTTGGATGCTGGCTTGGTATGAAGATTGGTCTGATCTCTTTGAAAATATCCTCTGGTCTGATGAAGCGGTATTTCACATCGGTGGGTTTGTGAACCGTCACAACTGCTATTACTGGGCAGGAGAAGATACTCGTGTTATTTCTGAAAAAACGCAATATCGGCCCAAGGTAACGGTGTGGTGTGGAATGACTTCGGAAAGGATTGTCGGTCCCTTCATTCTTCGCGATACCATGAATGCCAAAAGGTACCTCACCATGCTGCAAGACGAAATCTGGCCAATTTATCAGTGCTTCGGAGAATGTTGAAGATTTGATTTTCATGCAAGATGGCGCTCCTCCACATTTTGCTATTGTTGTTCGTGAATGGCTGAATGCCCACTTCCCTGGGAGATGGATGGGTCGTCGTGGTCCGTATGAGTGGCCAGCCAGGACCCCTGACTTAACACCATGTGACTTTTTTCTTTGGGGTTGGGTGAAAGAGCAAGTCTACTGTACCAAACCAACGACTTTGGAAGAACTTGAAGGGCGAATACGAGAAGTCATGTATTCCATCCCACAAGAGTTCCTGGTGAAATCAGTTGACGCGGTTCCCGGGCGGCTTGAGAAGCTGGTGGCGAATTCTGGTGCCCATATCGAATTTTAAATAAAACGTCATGCTATACGCTTTCTTCTTACATCCATTTCTTGTAAAAATTATAGTTAAGAAATAAATTATAAGTATTTTAAAATAGGGAGTTACTTTTCAATCACTGTGTGTGTGTGTGTGTGTGTGTGTGTGTGTGTGTGTGTGTGTGTGTGTGTGTGTGTGTGTGTGTGTGTGTGTGTGTGTGTGTGTGTGTGTGTGTGTGTGTGCGTGCGTGTGTGTGTGTGTGTGTGTGTATATACACACACAGGAGATACCGTGACCGAGAGCATCATCTGTGAGAAGGCACGAGACATTTACGGGGATTTGGTGCAGCAGACGGCGGGAACATCAACGGACGAGGCATCGGAAGAGTCATTCAAAGCCAGTCGGGGATGGTTTGATAATTTTAAGAAGAGGACCGGCATTCACTCCATCGTCAGGCATGGTGAGGCAGCAAGCTCGGATGTGAAGGCAGTTGAAGATTTTATTATAACTTTTGCCGAACTGATAGAAGCCGAACGATACATCCCCCAGCAAATCTTCAACTGTGACGAGACAGGGCTCTTCTGGAAAAAGATGCCGAGGAGGACGTATATAACGGCAGAGGAGAAGAGCATGCCAGGCCACAACTTGTTCAGAGTGCCGGCGATAGCTCGCCTTCTCTTTGTGGAAAACACGGTGAGATCCTTAACATCCAACAACTAATGGGACGCAAACGGGGCGCCCAGTTTAGCGGTACACACATTGACGAATCACCCTGCCTGTGATTTACCCATGACAGGTTATAGCTGGGTCGGGATTCAAACCCAGGCTGGACAGTTTAGAGTCAAGTGTGCGTACCTCCAGTCCAGGCCATCCTGCCAACTTGTATGCTGCATACAGGTGAAATATAAAGCGTGAGATATTTTTATATATACTGTATATTTAAAAAAAAATTGGTGTGGTTTTTGGCGGGCTGGAACAGATTAATAGCATTTCAATGCATTTTAATGGGGAAATTTGATTTGAGAAACGAGCAAATTGAGTTACGAGCTCGGTCACAGAACGAATTAAACTCGTAAGTCAAGGTTCCAATATATATGTGTGTGTGTGTGTGTGTGTGTGTGTGTGTGTGTGTGTGTGTGTGTGTGTGTGTGTGTGTGTGTGTGTGTGTGTGTGTATGTATGTATATTGTGAGAAACCACCGGTGAAACCACCTGTTCTCACGACCGATTTGGTGCCCCGCCCACCGCGTGACGTGGCATCCTTGGAGCCTCACGCGATCGGGGGGGAATTCGGCACGTGATTGGTGGAGGGGTCAGAGAGCGCGGTGGCCATCTTATGGACGCACACGGCTCGAAGGCTCCGAGTGGGAAATATCATAAAGGGCTTTCCTTGAAGCCTCACGCCAGCCGAGTTGGGCTGGTCGATTACCGTTCTGTACTTTACGAGCGAGTAACTCCAGAAGAGAACGAGTGATTCCCGGCTTCGTGTTGGAGCTACTGGCCGACCGTTCCTGCCGGCCTTGTGCGGTATTCCATCCTGTTATCCTCCGAGTCCCGGAGGTCGTCGATTGGAACCGCGAGAGATATTACCTGCGTCCTGGTTGGGGCTCCTGGTGCCGACCGTTCCTGCAGGCTTTGTGCAGTATTCCATCCTGTTACCATTATGGTTTTGTGATCGAGCCAATAAATAATCGTGCCTTACCCCTAGAAGGCCGAGTAAAACACAATTGTGTTTATTGCGTCTCTTTGTTTCACTCCGTGGATTACTTGAAGCCCGGACATTCACGTCCGTATTCCGTGCTGGGATACATTCCACAGACGGGATCGCGACAAATGGGTTGCTCGTCCTAGGATCATTCAAGTAAGAGCCATTCGATTGAGACGGGAATTCTGCAGTGGACGACATCTTCTGGCATCTGTTCATCGCCTTCTCACCAGCGGACGCCGTCTCGGAGGAACTTTCTCGCCGTAGGACGCTGTCTTGGGCAGAGAAGTGAATAGCCTCGGATCCCTCCAAACAACCGACAAAGGATAAGCGAATAGCCTCGGATCCCTCCAAACAACCGAAAAAAAAAAAAAAAACGTGAGTATTTGTACGTGGTATTTTTCTCATTGGCAATTTGATGTGCGGGTGATATTGCGTAGTTTGTGTCGTATTTCCCCAACAGAGCGTTGTGTTTGAGGTTGTGTTTTGTGCCTGGTCGTATGATAACTCGTAGCCAAGCTATGTCGACCAGGGAAGTGAGAGTTCAACCTGATCATGTTGACAGTCACGTGGGTGGCGAGGTGAGCGACGCAAGCAGCCTTGACCCGGTCACTCAACCCGAGATGTTAGGAAGCGATCCCATCATGACTAAATGCATGCGTTCGCCCTTCTGGACCGGGCTGACTCCGGTTCAACAACTTGACATGTATAACAGGGAGAATGACAGGGCAGAGGCAGAGCGTGCGGCAGCAGCAGAGAGAGAGCATGCGGCAGCAGAGACAGCAGCAGAGAGAGAGCGTGCGGCAGCAGAGAGAGAGCATGCGGCAGCAGAGAGAGAGCGTGCGGCAGCAGCAGAGGGAGAGCGTGCGGCAGCAGCGAGAGAGCATGCGGCAGCAGAGAGAGAGCGTGCGGCGGCAGCAGAGAGAGAGCATGCGGCAGCAGAAGCTGAACGCGTCAGAGAGCATGAGTTGCGAATGTTGACTGAACGACTGCGGGCAGAGGGGTCTGCTGCAAGAGTCCCGGAAACTGTTCATGTTCGTTTGCCGGACTGGACGGGAGACACGAAGCCAGAAGCGTATCTGGAGATGGCGGAGAAGTTGTTGGCTGCCGGTGGCATTGATGAGAGCTTGTGGGTCGGCCATCTTGTGAGCCATCTATCTGAGAAGGCGAGGGAGGTATATGCGAGGATGGCAACCGAGGACGCAAACAGATACAGGGCATTGAAGGCCGAGATTTTGAACGCCTATGCGGTGTCCGCATGTATTTATAGGAGAAATTTTTTCAGCTGGACTCGTGAGTCCAGTCAAACCTATGAGGAACATTCGCGGGCCTTGTTGGAACAGCTGCAGAGATGGTTCAAGGGGAGCAAGGTTGAGTTACCTCAAGCGGTGGCGGAACTCCTGGTGCGTTACCGTATCGATCAACAGCTTCCGCCTGACTTAGCATTGTTTCTTGTCGACAAAGACACTGCTTCCTTGGCAGACTGCGTCAACCTTATTGATAAACATGTTTTGGCGTGCAAAATGCTGCAAGTCACGCAGTCGCGTCGTAAGACGGAGGAGTCTGCGATCAAGACCGCCCCCCGTCTGCCCGGCGGCTGGATCGAGGGGAGGGGTTCTCCGATGCCCTCCACTGGTGGCGGTCGCGAGCCGCAGACCAGGGCAGGGCCCTGGTGCGATTTCTGCAAACGCGTGGGGCACGGTGAAAACCGCTGCTTCTCTAATCCCGCTAGTCCGGCCTACCGAGGCAACCCTCCTGTTAAGTCGGAGGGAGATCAGTGGAGCTCATCCGCCGGGCCCTCGCACACGACGGTGGCATCGGTGACCGAGGTCACTGCCACCGAGGCTAATTCCATTCATCCACTGTACCAGGATTATTCAGGGACAGCCTTAGTGGGTGGCCCTGATTCGATGCTGAAGTTTGAGGCCCAATACCTTCGGGATACTGGGGCGACACGGTGTGTTCTCCGGGCGGGGGTAGTTCCGGCCTCTCAGATGCGTTATACCGGCGAGTATACCCTCCTTCGGGGCATTGACCGGGTTCTTGGCCGGTATCCCCTTGCCCTCCTCGAGGTCCGGAGTGACATTTTTAAGGGTCCAGTGACCTGTGTGGTGGTACCCTACTACCCGATACCCGGGGTCTCCTTGCTGATTGGCAATGATGCCATGGCCAGGGAGGAGTCATTGACTCTGACCTGTGGGGGGGTCACTAGATCCCAGAGTAAACAGGCGGAGAGAGTGGCGGAGTCAGACATATCTTCACTCTGGCCCGAGGAGCCTAGCGCCTCGACTCCAGTTCCCGACGGTGACGTTGCGTCAGCTGAAGTCCACCCGAGCCTCCCGTCCAGCCACCCTCAGGTGCCGTGCTCCTCAGGGACCGCTCCCGCCATGTCGCGATTCAGCAGGAACGCTAATGCTAAGGTATATGTGGGAAACCTGGGCAATGGAGCAGCGAAGGCCGAGCTAGGGAGGGTCTTCGAACATTACGGACCACTCCGCAACGTATGGGTGGCTCGAAACCCACCTGGATTTGCAGTTGTTGAGTTTGAAGAGCCACGAGATGCTGAAGATTCGGTCAGAGCCCTTGATGGAAGGTTAATTTGCGGATCGCGTGTGTGCGTCGAGATGTCGAATGGCATGTCGTGGCGGCCTCGTTTCAGACGCCCTTTGGTCCGCAGGCCTTTCGACCCGACCGATCGATGTTACCAGTGCGGTGAAAGGGGTCATTACGCATATGACTGTTGTTCTCGACACCGGAGGAGTACCCGCCGCTCTAGGTCTCGGCCCGTTCCCTTCCTGTCAACGCTTCCCCCAACTTGAGTTTGGCCCCCTTGCCTCTCTATTGTGCTTGTGTGAAGTGTAACTCTTGTAGGGTAGATATTAATGTGGTGTATGGTGTTAACTATTGTGTGTGGAAAAAACAAACCAAACTGGTTCATTGTTAACCTGTTAACGCCTGTTAACCTGTTGCCTGTTAATGGCCTGTGCGTTAATAATTGCGTTATTGTTGCGCTATTGCGTTGCGTTGTATTGTGGCGTTGTTGCGTTATTGTTGTTAATAAGTGTTAATACTTGTTAATGGCGTTAATTGCCTGTTAGCGATTACCGCCATCATCTTGCCATGTGATTTGCACCTACTACAAATACTGGTTTTTAAAAAACGCCGTCTATTCGACGGGGTTTTTACTTAGGGGGGGAGGACTGTGAGAAACCACCGGTGAAACCACCTGTTCTCACGACCGATTTGGTGCCCCGCCCACCGCGTGACGTGGCATCCTTGGAGCCTCACGCGATCGGGGGGGAATTCGGCACGTGATTGGTGGAGGGGTCAGAGAGCGCGGTGGCCATCTTATGGACGCACACGGCTCGAAGGCTCCGAGTGGGAAATATCATAAAGGGCTTTCCTTGAAGCCTCACGCCAGCCGAGTTGGGCTGGTCGATTACCGTTCTGTACTTTACGAGCGAGTAACTCCAGAAGAGAACGAGTGATTCCCGGCTTCGTGTTGGAGCTACTGGCCGACCGTTCCTGCGTGTGTGTGTGTGTGTGTGTGTGTGTGTGTGTGTGTGTGTGTGTATGTATGTATATATATATATATATATATATATATATATATATATATATATATATATATATATACACTTAGTGACCGACATATATATATATATATATATATATATATATATATATATATATATATATATATATATATATATATATATATATATATATATATATATATATATATATGTGTGTGTGTGTGTCGGTCACTAAGTTTTTATTGGACACAGTAGTTCATATGCGCACAATGGTGATGCAGAATCGGGTGGCGTTGGACATGCTCCTGGCAGAGAAAGGAAGGGTATGCGGGAGAGTAGAGGGAAAATGTTGCACATACATACCTGATCCATCCGAAGGGGTGTCAGCCGCAATCGTGAGATTAAGGAAAACTAGCCACGCTCTAACGATCGATCGGATTGCGCGTGAGAACTCTTATAAATTTAGCTGGCTCACTGACTGGTTCCGGGGATGGACAGGCACCATAGTGAAGTGGCTATTGACCGCATTGGCAGTGATAATCGGGGTGGTGATCTGGGGGGCACTAATGAAATCTTTAGTCCTTCTCTGTGTGAGAAAGTATTTTACAGGATGGAAAACGAAGAAACCGCTGACGACGACCATGGTCTTGACCACAGAGGCCGTCGACCTGAACGAGCCCTTCGACGAGGCAGATGTTACCGGCGCTTCAGAAGACTGTTGATTTGTTTGATGATTGTGATGATTTTGTTGTAAACCCCTTGCGAGAACTGGCTAATGCCTCTTATGTATTACAAGCTCACAGCTGCACACCTCCAATCGATCCAACTATGGACCTGATTGCGACGCTGGGTCTGGCAGCCAAGGGACCCGACATGGATATCCTGGATCCACAAGCTGATCATGCGTCCATGGAAGACTTTGTCATAAAGGAAGTCTCTCTCTTCACTTCGAATGTTTCGGATTTTAACGCTCTGTACCCTGACCAGGACCACGTGACACAAGATACTGACAATATTATGTATTCCTCAGAACAGCAGCACGTGTGAGGTCTCATGCGCATGAACGTCGATTAACTTCGAAGATCTGCTAGGACCTCGTCTGTGAAAGGTGGGGGGAGCCAGTTCCGCAGGGGAGGTAACTGGCCCTCTGGCGGAGCACATCCTCATCCGGACCAGACGCCTTCGTTGTGGATCCGAAATGTTAATGGACCTTCATGTTCTGAACCCTCAGGTTCCAAGCACGCACAACACGACACGTCCCTCAAGTGCATGGGCGGGGCGCTATGGGCGCGTGGTATGCCCTTGGGAGACACCCACATTACACAATCCTCTTTCAATAAAGCCCGATGAAGCACGTTGTCTCTTGAGATACCTTGTCTCGACGAGACAAGAGGAGGGTTAATGTCGGTCACTAAGTTTGTTGTTGTACAAACCTCTGTTATAAGCTGAAGTATAACTTGTTATTTGTAGTTAATAAGAGAAGTTTGCTTCGCCATTATACTTCAAATGAGAATGCACGCTTCCTTTCTCGTGCTAACGGCAAGTCTGTTAAAACCTCTCTGTCGCTTTGAACATGTTTTACGAGCCGCGGCCAGGAATGCGGGCAATGTGTGAACTATAACCTCTATACGTGGGATACATGAGTTTTGTATACACAGACCTTTCCCTGGTAGACTACTATAATCATTAATTGAATTTCGTATGATAAAATGCTTGATTTTCACTGCTCTGGATAAAGTCTAAATGAGAATGCTCGCTGAAAGTGAATCCAAAAGCCTGGGACTCCTCATGCACATTTATGGTCCCATTGTGACTAGGAATGTAAACTCCCTCGCGTGAATTACAGCTTTTGGTCGTCCTTGAGTTCTGAAGACACATCTGGCCCGCGAGATAACAGCTCTTGCTTCACTCCCCTGAGGCAACAGGAACGGATGTCGGTGGGGAGGAACCCGGCCCAGAAAAGGATGCCGGTGGGGGAACAATTGCCCATTTTCCTTTGTCCTCACACACTTTCAGCGGAGATTCCCTGATTAAGGAACTCCTATATAAACGGACCTGTATTCGCATAATCTTTAGGAGGGCTGACGTGGCACGCTGTCCGTTCGTGCAGTAGATGTTGGCTTTGCTCCATAGCTGTGTACTTGGTGGATTAATAAACTCTTGTCAATCTTTCCTTGTGGTGGAAACCTGAGTTCCCCTCCCGACATACATACATACATACATACATACATACATACATACATATATATATACATACATATCTATATATACATACATATATATATACATATATATACATACATATATATATACATATATATATATACATATATACACATATATATACATATATACACATATATATACATATATACACATATATACACATACATATATACACATATATATACATATATACACATATATACACATACATATATACACATATATATACATATATACACATATATACACACATATATATATATACATATATATACATATATACACATATATACACACATATATATATATACATATATATACATATATACACATATATACACACATATATATATATATATATATATATATATATATATATATATATATATATATATATATATATATATATATATATATATATATATATATATATATATATAGCTGTGGTTTTGGAATAAAGGATAATTCCCCCTCAAAGGTAGACGCACCACAACATGAAGCCTCACGATAGTTCAGTTATTTCTTAGTGAATGTAAGCGTAGTCCTTTCCTGTGTTAGTTTTGCGTTGAGCAGGCCCGTGAGTAGGGCGGTCTTTTGGCGCCAGCATGCCACGTGGCAGGCCTGAACAAGTCTGGCGAGGTCGAAGGGAGGCGCTGCAGGAGGGAGTGGCCGGTAAGCAACGAGCCGCCAATCAGGGCTCGAGGGGAGTGGCTAACCACGACGATGAGAGTTGGGGTTTGGAACATTCGAGTAAGGCCAGGGCGGAGCCATAAAACCCTGCTCAGAGCCCCCCCCCCCACCCCTCCACACCCACCCCCCCCCCCCCCCCCACCTCAGATGAGTTGAGATGAGTTCAAGAGAGTTGCGCATCAGTTCAGTTGAGTCGGAGCCCCTGTGAGAGTGAGTGGAGTTGAGTTGAGCTTGAGAACGCACGAGAACACGCCACGGAACGAGTGCATTGAATTGCCGGTTATCGTGATTGTACATGAACTTGCCCGGTGCCCCGTGCCCTGCGCTGTATTAATCGCTTGCTTGAGCAGACGACCATTCCGGGCCATAGACGCGCGATTTCCTCCTGCCTGCCTTCTCCTGCATACGTGCCGTGACCGCCAGAGAGCCACGCCGGGCGAGCTGCCCCGGAGCGACCGACGGCAAAGCGCGTTTGGCGCGCGAACTTCTTCTCTTCTTCTCTTCTTCTCCCCGTGCCCCGTGTGCCTGAGTGGGCCCTGTGTCTGGGGATAAGTTAAATTGGTTAAGCTTCTGCTCTGTGTCCCCTTTCCTTCATCCTGATCATTGTACATAAATAATAAATCGTGCTATTCTTCTTATTTGACCGTTCCCATCCCTTCCATTGATTGGCCTCGCATGGTACGACTAGAACCGCTCGAATCGGGTTCCATAAAAGTAACGGCACGAGTCACGTCATACGAATACCGCTCGGGCATACTCGATTAAGCATGGCTTGTGCGAGGTCCGGTCCCCGCTTTTGTGGCAGCGTGGGTTAAAGGTATGTGCGACGTTGACCCGATACACTTTTTCATGCTTGCTCCGGAAGTGGCGATTCGGCCTCGTGGACACGAAGACACAGGGGGGGAGGGGGGGAAGGGGTTTAATCCCCCATTTGTAACGTAGAACGGGCTTCGGGAGATCCGCAACAATATATATGAAGCCCCAAAACCAGGTCGGTAACTGAGTTTTTGCAGGCACTTATGATTGTGAATATATGAATATGAATGATCGTTTTAAGGCCATTTTACCCGCTAGAGCGGGGTTAGCCTTGCGGGCCCCATGACAATCATGGTTCCCTGTTTGAGGCAATGTTTTTATGGCCGGATGCCCTTCCTGACGCCTACATTACGCATTACATTTTACTTATGATTGTATAATATATATATATATATATATATATAATATAATAGAACAGAATAGAATAGAACAGAATAGATTAGAATGTGTGTGTGTGTATGTATGTATGTATGTATGTATGTATGTATGTATGTATGTATATACATATATATATATATATATATATATTGTTGCGGATATGGGATTTGGCCTCCATCCATATCCACTTGTAACTATTCCCCTATTTCCCCAATACTCCCCAACTATCCCCAATCCCCCATTCCCTAGTCCCATTGTCTGTAAACAACACTCTGTAGCCCCGACCTTCCCCTTTTTCCCCCATTAAATGTCGTGCCCAGGTTCACCGCATCTCACGTAGACAACTATAGGACATCTTGCTAGTTATTCTTAGTCTATGTCAGCTAAGGACTCGTTTCCATTAATTCTGACTCTTCGTTGCACCAGAATGTGATTGTATGGCACCGTTAGTAAGTTTAGGACCTCCCAATACCTCCCCGCATCTCTTCCTCATGGAACAACGACACCAACAACAACAACAGCGGCGGCGGCACGGCGGCGGCGCGGGGAGTGTGCGTCCTCACTCCGGCTTGGTTAGCCGCCATTGAACATGTGCTCCGACGGGGTTACCACGCAGGGGCTCACTGTCAGCTCCTCGTCAAGGGCGGAGCCCGGTAACCCCCCGCACCCAATAAGAAGCGGCGGACCGATTCCATCTGGGGCGGAGCTAACGAGCCGAGGGCGTGTCACTCCCCGCTGGGCATGCGCAGGAAGACGGAGGTGACGTCAGATGCGCCTCAGCTTGGAGAAGAAAGGACGCCACCTCCTAGCGCTGAGAAATACCTCCCCGCCTCTCTGGACCGGACCGGGTCGATTCTGCCCCTGAGCCAAGGTGCACCTTGAGCTATCGACTGCCTGCCCTTCCTTGCCATCAATCCCTGTGTGAGTCAGTCTTGTCCCGTTTGTCTGTGGTCTGTCGGGAATAAGATAAGACTGTGTCTAAGTGCCCATCTTGCTGTGCTTTACCTCTTGCCGTGTAATCTAACCGTTCTGCATAACCAATATTATATCCTCCTCCGGAGGTCTTGAGAACTGTACCCCTTGTGTAGTTGCCTTAATCCCTGCCGTTGTGTCCTTTCCTTCATTGATCTAGCGTAGCGCGATTCGGCCAACGTTCGAGTGTAATCGGGTAAACTGTGCGAACACGGCGGCCATTCCGCTCGGCCCATCATAACATCTAAGTCGTGTCCGTAACAATATATATATATATATATATATATATATATATATATATATATATATATATATATATATACAGTGGAACCTTGACTTACGAGTGCCCCAACTTACGAGTTTTTCGAGATACGAGCCGTCGCTCGGGCGGTTTATTGCTTTGAAATGCGAGCCGAGATCTGAGTTACGAGCTTTCGCCACCCGGTCACGTGGTTATCTTGCCGTGCAAGTACAGTATCTCTGTCGTATAGCGCTGCATTTTTGTTTTCGCATGTTGGTTATTTTGAGTTTACGCCGCCAGGTGGGTTCTGGTCACGTGGTTATCTTGCCGTGCAAGTACAGTATCTCTGACGTATAGCGCTGCATTTTTGTTTTCGCATGTTGGTTATTTTGAGTTTACGCCGCCAGGTGGGTTCCGGTCACGTGGTTATCTTGCCGTGCAAGTACAGTATCTCTGCCGTCAACTTGTTCAGAGTGCCGGCGATAGCTCGCCTTCTCTTTGTGGAAAACACGGTACTGAGAAGAAGAAGAGGATGATGTGCTTGGATATAAAACACGCAATCGTCGAAAAACATGAGCGAGGTGTCGAGGAGGACGTATATAACGGCAGAGGAGAAGAGCATGCCAGGCCACAACTTGTGGATATAAAACACGCAATCGTCGTGTTTTATATAAAACTTGTGCTTGGATATAAAACACGCAATCGTCGAAAAACATGAGCGAGGTGCCGAGGAGGACGTATATAACGGCAGAGGAGAAGAGCATGCCAGGCCACAACTTGTTCAGAGGGCCGGCGATAGCTCGCCATCTCTTTGTGGAAAACACGGTACTGAGAAGAAGAAGAGGATGATGTGCTTGGATATAAAACACGCAATCGTCGAAAAACATGAGCGAGGTGCCGAGGAGGACGTATATAACGGCAGAGGAGAAGAGCATGCCAGGCCACAACTTGTTCAGAGTGCCGGCGATAGCTCGCCTTCTCTTTGTGGAAAACACGGTACTGAGAAGAAGAAGAGGATGATGTGCTTGGATATAAAACACGCAATCGTCGAAAAACATGAGCGAGGTGTCGAGGAGGACGTATATAACGGCAGAGGAGAAGAGCATGCCAGGCCACAACTTGTGGATATAAAACACGCAATCGTCGTGTTTTATATAAAACTTGTGCTTGGATATAAAACACGCAATCGTCAAAAAACATGAGCGAGGTGCCGAGGAGGACGTATATAACGGCAGAGGAGAAGAGCATGCCAGGCCACAACTTGTTCAGAGTGCCGGCGATAGCTCGCCTTCTCTTTGTGGAAAACACGGTGAGATCCTTAACATCCAACAACTAATGGGATGCAAACGGGGCGCCCAGTTTAGCGGTACACACATTGATGAATCACCCTGCCTGTGATTCACCCATGACAGGTTATAGCTGGGTCGGGATTCAAACCCAGGCTGGACAGTTTAGACTTTAGAGTCAAGTGTGCGTACCTCCAGTCCAGGCCATCCTGCCAACTTGTATGCTGCATACAGGTGAAATATAAAGCGCAAGATATTTTTATATATACTGCATATTTAAAAAAAAATTGGTGTGGTTTTTGGCGGGCTGGAACGGATTAATAGCATTTCAATGCATTTTAATGGGGAAATTTGATTTGAGAAACGAGCAATTTGAGTTACGAGCTCGGTCACAGAACGAATTAAACTCGTAAGTCAAGGTTCCACTGTGTGTATATACAGACTTGGCATTTAATATGGAATATTTTTTTTTTCTTGACTTGGGTTTACTTTCTTAACTCAGGATATCAATCTGGTGAGTTTCTTTTACACTTTCGTGATTTATTTGTGAAAAGAACCATGTCAGTGATTGTCTGTCGCAGCAAGAAGTCAACAACAGGATTATATCACAGGTGGCATGGCAAAATGTACGGACAGGTGCATTTGATGATTGGCTTCACAGTCGGGTATACAAGGGTTGTTGCGTTCTGTATTAGTGGAAAACAACTGCTGCACGTCTCCAAAAGTTATTGCCGCTTCCTCTGGAGATGGTCCGTCAACTCGACAATGCTGTTCGTCATGGAGTGGTGGCTTTACGAAATTACGGCATGAAACAGTGTGCTATTGCTCGGCAGTATGGCATCACTCAAGGTCAGGTGTCAAAGATCCTGAAACGAAATCCTCAGAGGGGTGTCCCTACTCCAATACCGAGGCCAGGACGTCCCCGCAGAACCACAAGGAGGGATGATCGCCAGCTGCACCAGTTAGTCCGCAATGGGCGTACCAAGTCAGCTAATCGGCTTAGGGCTGAGTGGCAGCAACTGACAAATGTGCCTGTATCCAGAAGGCTAGTCAACCAACGACTGGTTCAAGCAGGCTATCGTGCCAGGCGTCCCCTGAGAAAGCCACGCCTGACCAGACAACACCGCCAGCGCCGATTGCAGTGGGTCAGAGAGCACCGTCAATGGCAGCCAGGACATTGGAATCACGTGATCTTCAGTGACGAGTCTAGATTTCTGGTCTATCGTCAAGATGGCCGCGTCCGAGTGCGCAGACAAGTGCATGAAGCCTACAACAAAGATTGTATAGTGCCAAGAGTCCAAGCTGGATGTGGTGGGGTGACCATTTGGGCTGCTTTTCATGCAGGGGGCAAAACTTACCTTGTTGTTCTGAATGGAAACCTGAACCAGTTGAAGTACAGGGCCATTCTGGAAGAAACATTGCTTCCATTTGCTCGTGCAGCCTTTCGAGGAAACTTTGTCTTCCAAGATGACAATGCACGGCCTCATCGTGCTCGCATGATCCAACACTTTCTTGCTGACCGTGCTGTAGAGCATATGGAGTGGCCTGCCATGTCCCCGGATATGAATCCGATAGAGAACTTGTGGGCAGAATTAACGCGTCAAATCGACCACTTGGACCAGCAGCCGACCTCTGTGCGTGAATTGCAGCAGGCTATTGTCACTGCATGGCAAGCGATTCCTGTCCAAACCTTGGCAAATTCCAAGAACAGCATGCCTCAACGTGAACGTGCTCTCCTGAATGCTTGTGGGGGTTACACGAAGTACTGAACTGTAATTTTACTGTCCGTAATCCAAGTCATAATTTAACTTTTGTTTTTGTTGAATTTTTTTTTGGCTAATGTGCAAAATAAAGAGATACTTCTGGAAAACGTACAGAAGTTTAACACAGTACTGTCCGTGAATTGAGTTCGATATCAGTTTACATCACTTTCAAGGATCAATTTATTTACTTCAAAATGTCAAATGTGGTTTTTGTTTCTTTTAAAGGTCACGTTAACAAAATCTAGAATAATTTCAACATAATTCTAATGAACTTTTGGTTCTAAGTCATCTTGAAAAGTAAGTTCACCCCCACAAAAATAATATTCCATATTAAATGCCAAGTCTGTATGTATATGTATATGTATATGTATATGTATATATATATGGATGTATATATATATATGCCTCGTGGAGCCTCAATGATCATGAGAAAGGTGAGGGATCAGCCCAGAACTACACGGCAGGACCTGGTCAATGACCTGAAGAGAGCTGGGACCACAGTATCAAAGAAAACCATAAGTAACACACTACGCCGTCATGGATTAAAATCCTGCAGCGCACGCAAGGTCCCTCTGCTCAAGCCAGCGCATGTCCAGGCCCGTCTGAAGTTTGCCAATGACCATCTGGATGATCCAGAGGAGGAATGGGAGAAGGTCATGTGGTCTGATGAGACCAAAATAGAGCTTTTTGGTTTAAACTCCACTCGCCGTGTTTGGAGGAAGAAGAAGGATGAGTACAACCCCAAGAACACCATCCCAACCGTGAAGCATGGAGGTGGAAACATCATTCTTTGGGGATGCTTTTCTGCAAAGGGGACAGGACGACTGCACCGTATTGAGGGGAGGATGGATGGGGCCATGTATCGCGAGATCTTGGCCAACAATCTCCTTCCCTCAATAAGAGCATTGAAGATGGGGCGTGGCTGGGTCTTCCAGCATGACAACGACCCGAAACACACAGCCAGGGCAACTAAGGAGTGGCTCCGTACGAAGCATCTCAAGGTCCTGGAGTGGCCTAGCCAGTCTCCAGACCTGAACCCAATAGAAAATATTTGGAGGGAGCTGAAAGTCTGTGTTGCGCAGCGACAGCCCCGAAACCTGAAGGATCTGGTGAAGATCTGTATGGAGGAGTGGGCCAAAATCCCTGCTGCAGTGTGTGCAAACCTGGTTAAGAACTACAGGAAACGTCTGATCTCTGTAATTGCAAACAAAGGTTTCTGTACCAAATATTAAGTTCTGTATTTCTGATGTATCAAATACTTATTTCATGCAATAAAATGCAAATTATTTACCTAAAAATCATACAATGTGATTTTCAGGATTTTTGTTTTAGATTCCGTCTTCCACAGTTGAAGTGTACCTATGATAAAAATTACAGACCTTGACGTGCTTTGTAAGTGGGAAAACCTGCAAAATCGGCAGTGTATCAAATACTTGTTCTCCCCAGTGTGTGTGTGTGTGTGTGTGTGTGTGTGTGTGTGTGTGTGTGTGTGTGTGTGTGTGTGTGTGTGTGTGTGTGTGTGTGTGTATGTATGTATGTATGTATATATATATATATATATATATATATATATATATATATATATATATATATATATATATATATATATATATGTCCGAGGCTGGGTCTTCGTGGCTAATCGTGGCACCCCTTGGCTAATCACTGACAGTCAAAACGGCTGTTCAACAGCTGTGCTATGAAGTGACCATTGAAGGTTCAAGTGACCATCCGTGACCGTTTTGTCTGACAGTGAGGACACTATTGTCCGCAAATAAGTTCACACATTTACTACACGCAGTGTTATTGTTGATATTTAAAGGTTTCAAAGGTGGTAAGTTTCTTTTGCGTTTCAGTATATATATATATATACTGAAACGCAAAAGAAACTTACCACCTTTGAAACCTTTAAATATCAACAATAACACTGCGTGTAGTAAATGTGTGAACTTATTTGCGGACAATAGTGTCCTCACTGTCAGACAAAACGGTCACGGATGGTCACTTGAACCTTCAATGGTCACTTCATAGCACAGCTGTTGAACAGCCGTTTTGACTGTCAGTGATTAGCCAAGGGGTACGGGATGATTTTACTGAGCTGCACGTGATGTCTTGATATTGGCTTTAAAAAGGCCAGTGCAAAATGGGCATTTTGACCGAAAAATTTGACCATTTTGACCAACTTCAAAAAGACCGAAAACGCAAAAGAAACTTACCACCTTTGAAACCTTTAAATATCAACAATAACACTGCGTGTAGTAAATGTGTGAACTTATTTGTGGACAATAGTGTCCTCGTTGTCAGACAAAACGGTCATGGATGGTCACTTGAACCTTCAATGGTCACTTCATAGCACAGCTGTTGAACAGCCGTTTTGACTGTCAGTGATTAGCCAAGGGGTACGGGATGATTTTAATGAGCTGCACGTGATGTCTTGATATTGGCTTTAAAATGGCCAGTGCAAAATGGGCATTTTGACCATTTTGACCATTTTGACCAACTTCAAAAAGACCGAAAACGCAAAATAAACTTACCACTTGTTTGAAATGTAATAAAATTGTAACAGTTCAAAATAAAACAAACCAACAATTGCTAATTGAAACATTGGCATTTTATTGATGACATGTCAAGTTTTTGACCAAGATACACCATCTCATCAGTTTGTTCTACAGTACAGAACAGCACAGGGTGCAATGTCAGTCCCCTTTCAATAGCGTGTGTGGCCACCATTGTTTTGGATACAGGCAGTGCATCATCGGCGTATACTGCCTACCAGTCTTTGGATGGTTTGCTGCTGGATTCTGTCCCACTCAGTCCTCAATGTCTGAAGCAGCTCTGCCCTTGTCCTGGCCCTGCCAACTACGCGTCTCCCAAGCTCATCCCACAGGTGCTCTATGGGATTCAGGTCAGGGGACAGCGCAGGCCACTGCATGGTGTTGATGTTCTCGCCTTGGAGAAATGCAGTGGTAAAGCGAGCAGCATGGGGACAAGCGTTGTCATGCTGAAAGGTTCTCAGTTCTGGGTGGTCTAGCAGGAATGGCAGCAGATGAGGTCGCGGGATGTTATCCACATACCGCTGGGCGTTGAGATTCCCATCCACAACCACCAGTGGCGTCCTGTACCGGCCTGATATGGCAGCCCACACCATCACACTTGGGCCACCCCACCTGTTGGCTTGACGCACGCAACAATCGGCATATCGCTCGCCAGTTCTTCTCCAGACATGCTCACGCCCATCAGGACTGTCCACACAGAACCTTGACTCATCGCTGAAAGCGACCTCGTTCCACTGCGCCAAGGTCCACCGCTGATGCTGCTGGCACCATCTCTGTCGGTTGCGGCGATGGGCAGCCGTCATCACGGGGCCTCTGTATGGTCTTCTGGCAGTCAGGCCATAGTCATGCAGTCGTCTTCGTGCAGTATCATTGGAGATCCGTGGGTTTGCACGCCCCGGAGTTTCTGTCGCAGTGCGGGATGCTGGACGGAATCGATCCCGCAGGTGACTTTGGAGCATCTGCCTGTCCTGCCTTGCAGTGGTGACTCTTGGCCTCCCTGATCGAGGTCTGTCATCTGCAGAGTTGTGGAGGGTGTCTCTGTCCACCAGGGCTGATATTGTCTGGTGTGAACAGCCAAGGCGACGTGCCACCTCACGGTAGCTCAGTCCGCCTTGCAGCATACCCAGGGCACGCTGCCGTTGATCCCTTGACAATCGTGGCATGTTGATTGAAATGCCCATTTTGCACTGGCCTTTTTAAAACCAATATCAAGACATCACGTGCAGCTCATTAAAATCATCCCGTACCCCTTGGCTAATCACTGACAGTCAAAACGGCTGTTCAACAGCTGTGCTATGAAGTGACCATTGAAGTTTCAAGTGACCATCCGTGACCGTTTTGTCTGACAGTGAGGACACTATTGTCCAAAAATAAGTTCACACATTTACTACACGCAGTGTTATTGTTGATATTTAAAGGTTTCAAAGGTGGTAAGTTTCTTTTGCGTTTTCGGTCTTTTTGAAGTTGGTCAAAATGGTCAAATGTTTTGGTCAAAATGCCCATTTTGCACTGGCCTTTTTAAAGCCAATATCAAGACATCACGTGCAGCTCATTAAAATTATCCCGTACCCCTTGGCTAATCACTGACAGTCAAAACGGCTGTTCAACAGCTGTGCTATGAAGTGACCATTAAAGGTTCAAGTGACCATCCGTGACCATTTTGTCTGACAGTGAGGACACTATTGTCCACAAATAAGTTCACACATTTACTACACGCAGTGTTATTGTTGATATTTAAAGGTTTCAAAGGTGGTAAGTTTCTTTTGCGTTTCAGTGTATGTGTATGTGTATGTGTATGTGTATGTGTATGTGTATGTGTATATATATATATATATATATATATATATATATATATATATATATATATATATATATATATATATATATATATATATGTATGTGTGTGTGTATATATATTTTACATATGTGTATATTGTCACGCAACCGCGATTAGCACCACAGTTGCGGATGGCCAATTGCGAGGCTTTAACTCCCGAGGCGAAAACTCAATAGCGGATTCCAAATCAAACACTTAAACTAAAGTTAAACGCGCGGCATGGCGGGGTGGGACACAGCAAAGCTCCGCCGCCTTACCTATTAAAATGAAACGAAACTGCGTTCAGATATATACAGAAAATAATATAAGGATTTATTATATGAAAAGTAAAGACAGTGAAAAAGCACGCGCCGGTAATAACTCTAATAATAAGCCTAAATTGGGATCCCACACACAACAGATACCAAACACGATACGAGGGAGATGAATTAAAGAAAATAACACGTCTTTTATGTAAAGTGTATTCGCGGATACGGCCTTATCTCGTCCTTGTCGTCTTGGTGGCTGCCGTCCAACACCCGGCTCCTTTCGTCCCGCGGCACGCCTCGCTCCAAGTTCCAAAGCCCCGAGCACCACCAGGCCTCGTCGGTTCAACGGCACACCACGAGCTCCCTTGCTCCCAGGGTCCAACGCAGGGCTGCACGGAGCAAGCGAACTCCACTTGACCAGGAGTGCTGGCAGCCAACTCTTCTGCAGAACTCTTCTCAACTGCTGCGCAACTAAGAGCATGAACCACAAGAGACCAAAAACTGCACTGTCAGACGCCAGAGAGGCAAGAGAACAAGAGCCAAGAGAGCGTTCGGCGCTCCCTTAAAATGACCTCGCTGGTGACGTCACGTCCCTTGGTGCGCCACCCAATCAGTGCCCTCCACCGAATCACAGGCCTGTAGTGTTGTGATAGCGCGTGGCACTCGAGGCCCAGCGGAGGTGTAGCTGGCTGCGGCCATCATCGGCAGTGTCCTGGCCTGGTTTCCTGTCCGTTTGTTCCGAAGTCATTGTCAGGGAAAGGAATTATTTAATGTTGCGCTAGGGACCTAACTAATGTTTATGTAGTCTGCAGTGCCATAATGGACAAAGGTTTGACTACTAGGTGAGACTCACAGGGGCGTTACCTTTAATCCCTCACTATTTAACACTCGAATCTCCAGGTAGATCCACAATCATACATCTTACCCCGACAAACGCCTAAACATCAAGAACTTATTACATGTAGAGTCCCTGTCACGACAGTCGAATACCTACCTATACAGATTTACCTAGCTCTAGATGTTGCTCTACCAAATTCATAACAATATATAACAGAAATCGGGCGCTACTTTTCACTCACCCTGTGTATATATATATATATATATACCGTATTTGCCGGTGTATCAACCGCGGTTTTTTACCGACGGGAAAACCCTAAAAAAGGGGGTGTGGTTGATACACAGTGACAGAAAAATTTGTGCATTGAAAAACTGTCATATCAACGGGACGTAATCTTTAAATTACTTTGGGGTTGCGGGGATACAATGATGAATGATCGTCAATTACATTACTAAGGTAGGTTCAACGCCGATTACTGCTGCCAGTCAAAATACAAGAAAGTTTGAAGTTTGTAATATTTGATTTTTCTACGCCTGTTTGTGAAAATGTGTACTTTCACTAGTCCTCTTTGAATGACAGGTCACATAGTGAATAGAGTGTGCTAAATAAAGACAGGATTAAGTCACAAAACAAAAGCGTCAACATGGTAAACAGGATGTTTTGCATGGGACATTATGACGTACCTATTGTCTAACCAACGCCGCGGTAAGGCCACATAAAAATAAAAAGTTGTTGAGCGTCCTTTTTTTCTCAAAAGTTTGGGTAGGGAGGGGGGTTTTTATTTTTATTTTTTATATTTTTTTCCTACTTTCCATGAGTTTTGTTGACATGGAAAAATATGAAATAAAGACTCCTTCCTCCTCAAAATGATTTTATTTCTTCATTCATCGGGTTCCATCCTGTGATCCGTGGCCGTGTCTGCAGCCAACACAAATTTGAGAAATGAGCCAAGAGTCTTTGTCACATCAGAAACTTTGCAAGCTGGTGAAACTTTCGTCATGTCAGTTTTACTGGGGCCGGCGACTACTTTGACAAAAGTACCGCGTGTATAGTCAGGCAATGGCTCCCGAACCCCATCATACTTGCCGTCTGAGAACTCTGCACAGAAGTTCTCGGAAGTCCGAGATTGTAACATCCAACTCGATATTGCACGCAAACCAGTCCTTCACCGTCTTGGAAGAGCCCTCACGGGCTATTGATGCAATCACAATAGGCATTTCAAGCCGATTCTGGCACGAATCAATACAGATTTCAGCGGGAAAAATCTCACACAATAGCCGCCATGAATGGCCAACGTAAAATGGGTGAAGTTGCCCGAGGCATTTGCGACGTTCTGCGCAGCACGCACTGTGCATGCGGTGCAGAACGGCGCCAAATTTGAATGTGAAAAGATCGTTTTTTATGATTCTTTTTCAAAATAAAAAATAAAAAAAGTTTCGGGTCGATTGTGTTTGTAGGGTCGGGCGGGGACGATCAACAACTCTTTTTTTTTATCTGGCCTAACCTATTGAAGTCGGCTTTGATGCCGCCGCATGGGCTGGGCGAATGTATAAAACGGAGAGGTCAACGGGGAGTTTCACCATTCGTTCTATCCTGTTCGAGCTATCAAGACCAAGATTCACCATTCGCTTCTATCCTGACCAAGACCAAGCTTCACCATTCGCTTCTATCCTGACCAAGACCACGAGATGGCACCGCGATCATTCACAGCAGCTTTCAAGCTCCGTGCCTGCAGGTTTGCAGAAGAGTTTAGTAATCGGGGCGGCCGGCCGACACTTCGGAATCGACGGGTCCGTCATTAGACGCTGGCGGACTAACAAGCAGACGCTGGAGACGATGCCGAAGAAGAAGAAGGCGATGAGGGGCAAAGCAGCCCAGTGGCCGGCCTTGGAGGAGAGACTGCTAATGTGGGTGAGAGAGAAGCGAGCCGAGGGACACGCCAATGCGACACTAGCGTTGCGACTCCAGGCCCGACTCATCGCCAGGGAAACAGGGGTCGATGACTTCACGGCCAGTACGTCTTGGGCGTACAGGTTCATGGGTCGTCATGGCCTTTCCATTCGCCGGTGAACCCACATCGCACAGAGTCTCCCTGATGACATAGCAGAGAAGACTGCTAATTTTCAGAAGTTCGTGATCAAGTTCCGCAAGCAGCACGACTATCCCCTAAGCCGCATCGGCAACGCAGATCAGACGCCGCTGACCTTCGATGTGCCTCGAGGGACCACCATATTGGCCAAAGGTGACAGGTCGGTGTCCATCACTACAACGGGTCATGAGAAAGATCGTTTTACGGTTATGCTAGCGTGCACCGCTGATGGGGGAAAGCTGCCGCCGTATATCATCTTCAAGAGGAAGACACTACCAAAGGATAAATTTCGTCCGGGTGTAATCGTTCGTGCCCAGGCCAAGGGGTGGATGGACCATGTGCTGGTAGATGACTGGCTCCGCATCGTGTGGAGGAGACGAGTTGGTGGGCTTTCGCGGCGACGGAGCATGCTCGTCCTCGACGCCTTCCGTTGTCACAAGACAGAGGAGACCAAGTCAACGCTGAGGGGGCTCAACACTGATCTGGTGATGATCCCGGGTGGCATGACGTCGCTGCTGCAGCCGCTAGACGTTTCAGTCAACAAGCCGTTCAAAGACGGTCTGCGGCGCTGTTGGTCGGAGTGGATGCTGTCGGGGGACAAGACCTTCACCAAGACTGGGAGGATGAGGAAGGTGGACCTCCCGACGATCTGTAGCTGGATACTGAAGGTCTGGGAGGAGTTGCCGGCAGCCATCATCGAGCGGGCCTTCCTCAAGTGCTGCATATCTAATGCCCTTGATGGCACTCAAGATGACATCATCTGGGAGGATGAAGTGGCAGTGACCGACGATGGAGGAGAGGATAATGACGACGATGATCTCGCCTACCCAGACTCGGATGATGATCTTCGTAATGTCTTCCCTGAAGAAACAGATGACGAGGACTTCTTCGGATTTTAGAGCCTAAACCCAACGGCCCTTTTCCGACGATGGAGAAGAGGATAACGACGACGAGGATCTCGCCTACCCCGACTCGGATTGGACTGAAGAAACGGATGACGAGGACTTCTTCGGATTTTAGAGACTAAACCCAACGGCCCTTTTCAGGACCCCACATTGGCAAGAGCCAAAACCCAACGGCCCTTTTCAGGGCCCCACATTGGCAAGAAAGAATAATTATAATGTTTTTTTTATTCTCTTTCAACTCATTTCATGTATTTTCACTCTTTCTCTGTCTTCAGTTTCTCTTTCCTTTCATCATATTTCGCTTTCCATTTTATTTATTTATTCTCTTCTCTTTTTTAAATTTTCCTGATTTTTTTTTTTTCCCCCTCGAAAATCTGATTGTTTTTTTTTTTTTTTTTTTTTTTTTGAAGTCGAAAATCGGGGGTGCGGTTGATACACGGGTGCGGTTGATACACCGGAAAATACGGTATATATATATATATGGAGGTTGAGAGGGAGGTGAGAAGAAAGGAAGAGGAGGGGAGATATGTGAAAGCAGTCGGTCAGGCACAGCAAGGTGCTTGGACTAGGTGGGAAGGTGTGCAGGTGAGGATGTTAAAGTGGCAAGAGATTTGGAGGATGGAGCCAATATTGTTGAATTTCCTGTTGCGGGCAACGTATGATGTGCTTCCGTCACCAGTAAACTTGAGATTGTGGGGGTTGTTGCAGGAGGAGAGATGTTATTTGTGTGGAGGTGTGGGAACAGTGCAGCATGCACTGAGTGCATGTTCAGTAGCATTGGCAGCAGGACAATACAGGTAGCGACATGATCAGGTACTGGCGGTGCAACAAGAGATGCTGAGGTTGAGAGAGAGTAGTGGAGAAGGAGACTGATGGGGGAGAGGTGTGGTTTGTCAAGGAGGGCCAAGTGGTAAGAGGTGGAAAGAGGACGAGGTGGAAAGCAAGAGGGCTGTCAGATGCTTGTGATTGGCAGGTGGTGGCAGACCTAAAGCCACAATTGGTATTCCCAGAGGAGATCTGTGTGACAAGGTTGCGGCTTGACATTGTCATTTGGTCAGGTGCAACAAGACAGGTCATCTTAGGGGAATTGTCTGTACCTTGGGAAGAGAACATGGAGGAGGTGCACGAGAGGAAGAGAGGAAAGTACAGTGAGCTGGAGGCTGAGTGTCGGGAGAAGGGTTGGCGAGTTTCGTGTCAGCCATTTGAGGTGGGGTGTAGAGGGTATATTGGCAATTCCTTTTCTGCATTTCTTGCGCTTGGAGTGTGTGGGACAGAAAGAAGGAGGATGTGTGACAAGGTGGCCCAGGTTGCTTTGAAAGGCTCATTTTGGATATGGAGGACGTTTATGGAGGCACGTCGAACGGTGTGGGTTGAGGTTACGGAATTGAAATGGAGGTGTGTGTGTGTGTGTGTGTGTGTGTGTGTGTGGGGGGGGGGGGGGGCAGGAGTGGGTCATGAGTGGGTGTGGTTTTGCATGAATGGTTTTGCATGTTTGCATGAGTGGTGCATATTGGTAAGGGTAGGTGGTTGCTTGGTTGTGTGTGTGGTTTTTTTTGTTGTTGTTGTTATTATTATTATTATTTCTTATTTTGTGTATGTGAGTGAGTGAGTGGGTGAGGGTGTGTGTTTTTGCATGAATGAATTTTTGCATGAGTGTGTGTGTTTTTGTATGTTGAGTGGTGTATGTTGTAAGGGTAGGTGGTTGGTTGGTGTTGTGTGTGTATGTGTGTGGATGAATGATCTGGTGTGTTTTGTTGGTGAGTGGTGAAGGGTATAAAGGTGGGTGTTTGAGTGTTCCACCATGTTTGTTTGGCGCTGTGGATTCTGGATGTGGAGGTGTTGCTGTTGTAGTCTGCGTTCGCACTGGCTGGGGGTGAGGGTATGTACGCATCCACGTGTAGTTGCTGCATGTGGATGTGTATGTGCCCCTGCTGGCCCACCTTAGCTGACCGTATCGAGGTTGAAGGGCCGAAACGGGATGATGCTGAGGACCTCGACTGAGGACCCGGTCAGTGCGGCACACTTGTGACCAGGTGTGTTTTGAATTTATATACACATAGAAATATAAAAACATACACATATCCATATAAACGCACATATACAAAGACACATTCACTGATATATGATGTACTTGTAAAATCTATTATATTTGAAGTTATGACCTTAACTTGAAAGCAATTGATTGAATTTTCCAACTGCCTGGATCAGCTGGGCACCGTTTTTCATCGAAGTTTTGATCCTTTCAGCCCAGAACCTCTCCAAACGGTGGGCGGATCCACAACCCAGACTGCAGATCCACATCAGTAGATTACGCAACATCAAAGGACCCACAACCTTAAAGTTGTGTCCAGACAGTTAGTCAACACAGCAATGCAATATCCTTATTCAAACTTATTTAATTACCCTCGCCAGAGGAGAGGGTATTGCATTTGAGTCCGTTTGGTTGTTTGTTCCTTGCCGGAATAAATTCCGGCAAGTATGTTGGTTGGTTGGTTTGTCTGTCTATCTGTTTGTTTGTGCGCAGCACTACGTCTACATCGTTGCACATGGCATCGCCATACTTTACACACATATTTGCCTTGCCCTGGAATAGACTGTGCCCAATTTTTAACTCTCTAGGCCCGAGGCCTCCATTATGACGTCATAATTCGATAATTCGACAAGTACAAAACTTCATCCAATCAAGATGAAATTTCTTGAGCGCCATGTCGGCATAAACTGGTGGAGAACAAAATTGATGATGATGTCATTGGTCACATGGTTCGGCCGCCATCTTGGAAAAAACAAAAAACTTTGCACCTCCATCTCTGAAAGTGCTGAAGAGAAAAAATTGAGACATGGCTCATTGTAAAGAACTCTCCATGGGGAATAAAATATGTTAATGTTGATGTAATAGGTGCCTCCATTATAACGTCATAATTCGACAAGTACAAAACTTCATCCGATCAAGATGAAATTTCCTGAGCATCATCTCGGGATAAATTGGTGGAGAAAAAAATTATAATGATGTCATCGGTCACATGTATATTAAGTCACATCAGTCACTCGTATGATAGCATATTAAGCGATAAACATTTTACCTGATAGACATGTCCATTACATAGTACCTCCATCTAACCATCGACTCGAACTGTTATTCAAATATTCAAACTGTCATAATAACCGATTTTTAAATTAGCTTCGCAATTATAAAGTACAACCGCAAGTCAAACGATGTTGATTTCAATTGCTTTAATTTAATTACCATTTCGAGTCCAAAATCCAATCCAATCCGTGCAGCCAACCAATCCATTCAGATATTGGCTTGTTCTGGTGCTCTTGCCAAGAATTCTGGTTGTAGACCCCAATGCAAAAACTACACCTTTAACCCGAGTTGGTTCTTCAATCCAGCAAGGCAACAACTAAGTTGACACCAAGCACAACAGAAGTTGGGCTCTTTGTTGGGCTTTATAGAATTGTTGATTGGGGAAAAAACGTTTTTTTTTTAAACTATCTTTATCACACTGTCAGTAACTTATACAGTCCATAGAGAACTTTATACAATAACATATACAGTATATACGATTTTTAAAAGGTTCTTCTAGCTAAGCAGTTGCATAGGTTCTGTCAATGAGGTATGAACTTAGCAGAGCTACAGCCCACTACTATTTTTTATTTTTTTGGTAAACACAGTCAAGGCTCGTGCAACAGCCAGAACACAGAATGTATCAGGACATAACATAACCAAAGGAATACAAGGAGAAGGGGGAAATTGCCAACAGCAGGGCGGAGGGAGAAAATAGCCGGAAAGGGACAAACCATTAATATGGGGTAGGGAAGAATGCAAGGGGTGGACAAGATGGATACAGAAGCAAACATTTGGGATGGGTGGCGGGTGGTATAACAGGTGTAGAAAAGATCATGGTTTTGGATAGGGGATGATTTGAGATGGTGGTGAACAGCTGTCGTGAAGACCTGGAGGGATTAATGACATTGAAGACATTCTGGAAGTTGGTTGCACAGGCAGAGGGAGGAGGGAGGGGAGGGAGAGGAACAAATGAGTGCCAAAATCCAGAACCACTGCTCACGTCCAATTTCACGGATGGCAAAGAGGTCAAAGCACGGAAAGAGCAGATGGTGCAATACCAGAAAGGAGGCGGTAGAAGACAGCGAAACCACCGACCAACATGGTGAAGTGATAGGCCGCTAGCCTCAGCTTCATCGCGTGAGGTTCCAATGATCTTAAAGGCCTTCGTTTCCACGGCATCAAGCTGGGCAAGGTGTGAAGCAGGAGAACCATCCCAGAGGGGAGAGCAATACTTCATAAAGCTGTGAATTAAAGCCTTGTAGTAGGTCAGGAGCTCAGTTTTGCATGGATGAAAGCCTTGTACCTACTTGTACCTTGTATTGGAGCTCAGGTTTGATAGGAGCCCAAGGAAGGACTTTGCAAGATGGAGGATGCCCAAGTAGGCAGCTGGCCTTGCAGGCCAAATTTGAAATTTGGTTTGCCCGAGAGAGATCATCGCTGAGAGTGAGACCCAAGAGTTTGAGTGACTCGACCTCGTCGAGAGCGTTGTTGAGGAAGTAGATGGGAGGATTTGTGGTGCGCTCCTTTGGGAGAGGGAGAGGGAGAGGGACAGGGAGAGAGGGAGAGGGACAGGGAGAGAGAGAGAGAGAGAGAGAGAGCGAGAGAGAGAAAGAGAGAAAGAGAGAAAGAGAGAAAGAGAGAAAGAGAGAAAGAGAGAAAGAGAGAAAGAGAGAAAGAGAAAAAAAATAAAAATAAAAAAACACCTTTAGAGGCCATTTTTCCCCGCAAGCGGGGGTTGGCCTTTTTCGGG